>NW_028322276.1:1341388-1502500 GCF_059928025.1 Delphinapterus leucas
TCCTAGAAAATACAAATGAGAAAGACTCTGACAGAAGAGTAGCACAGTGATAACCTGTCCAGCAGTAGGAGGAAAGAGGACAGAGAATGACACAGACAACCCTGTCCCGGGAGAGGAGACCAGATTCATTCTGGCTGAGAGAGGAGAAGAAGCTGGACTGACAGCTCATCTTGGAGGTATTTATAGGTTCGGGGATGAGGAGACCTGGCCTGGGTTTGCTGACGGTGGATCAGAAACATAGTGGAGATGCAGCATCACTCACCAGCAGGGTAGGGGCATCAGGAAGCCCGTAAAGGCCTGCAGATGCCCTGCTGCTGAGTACTGAGAAGCTGGCATCGCTGCTTAGGGGTGCATTGCCTGCTCTCCTTTTCTTTTCCTTTTTCTTTTCTTGGTTCTCATGGTTAAATGCTTCCTTTATGTCTCCAGGGACTGCCCATCAGAAGTGATGTCCACCTGTTCCTCGAGATCTATGAGTCTTAATTGGAATCTCCCCCTTTTCCATGGCCTGGAGTGCTGCAAACATTCCAAAAGTCTCACAGAGTCAGACACAAGATTTTTAGAAGAAGAATTTTTTAAAAGTTAAATGGAAAAATCATTTAAAAATATTAACTCTAATCAAAAAATGGGCAGAAGATCTAAATAGACATTTCTGCAAAGAAGACATACAGATGGCCAGGAGGCACATGTAAAGATGTGGCTCAACATCACTAATTATTAGAGAAATGCAAATCAAAACTACAAGCAGGTATCACCTCACATGAGTCAGAATGGCTATCATCAAAAAATCTCCAAAGGTAAGTACTGGAGAGGGTGTGGAGAAAAGGGAACCCTCCTAAACTTTTGCTGGGAATGTAAATTTGTACAGCCTTATGGAAACACTATGAAGTTTCCTTAAAAAACTAAAAAGAGAGCTACTATATGATCCAGGAATCCCAATCCTGGGCATATGTGGGAGGAAACCATAATTCGAAAAGATACATGTACTCCAATGTTCCTTACAGCACTATTCACAATAGCCAAGACATTGAAGCAACCTAAATGTCCATCAGTGGAGGAATGGATATAGAAGATGTCGTACATAGATACAATAGAATAGGTCTCAACCTTAAAACAGAATGAAATAATGCCATTTGCAGTCACGTGGATGGACCTAGAGATTGTCATACTGAGCGAAGTAAGTCAGACAAAGAAAGACAAATATCATATGATATCGCTTATATGTGGAACCGGAAAAAATATTTGACAAATAAACGCATTTACAAAACAGAAATAGAGTCACAGATGTAGAAAACAAACTTATGCTTACCAAGGAGGAAGGGGGGAGGGATAAATTGGGAGATTGAGATTGACATATACGTACTACTGTATATAAAATAGATAACTAATAAGGACCTACTATATAGCACGGAGACCCTACTCAATACTCTGTAATGAGCTATAAGGGAAACGAATCTAAAAAAGAGTGATATATGTGAATGTATAACTGATTCACTTCGCAGTACACCTGAAACTAACACAACATTGTAAATCAACTATACTCCAATAAAAAATAATTAAAAAAATATTTTTTGGACTCAATGTTTTTTGAGGAACTGAACCTGGTTCCAGAAGGGAAGGGAAGTCCTGCAGTGGCTAATGAGGGCTGTGGTGTCTTAGAACTTACCTGTGGAGCTACTCTGAGTGAGGCCCTCGGACCCACATCAAGGGTGAATGAGAACCCGCAGCTGGAGCAAGGAGTGGGAGCTCCTCACAGGAAGCTCTGGGTTATTGACAAAGAGCCTCTAACGCCTGCCTTTGGCTGAGAGGTGACAGTGGTGACACTCCTCCAAGGGCAGATGCCGAAAGTCTGTGACATTGGGATGGATACTTTGTCCTTTGGTGTCACTTCACTGTGCTGCACTCTACCTTTTTTTTTCTTTTTAATTTTTATTTATTTTTTATTTTTGGCTGCTTTTTGGGTCTTCATTTCTGCACGTGGGCTTTTCTCTCGTTGCAACGAGCAGGGGTTACTCTTCATTGTAGTGTGCAGGCTTCTCATTGTGGTGGCTTCTCTTGTTGTGGAGCACGGGCTCTAGGCGCGTGGGCTTCAGTAGTTGTGGCACACGGGCTTCAGTAGCTGTGGCTCGTGGGCTCTAGAGCACAGGCTCAGTAATTGTGGCACACGGGTTTAGTTGTTCCGCAACATGTGGGATCTTCCCGGGCCAGGGCTCGAACCCGTATTCCCTGCATTGGCAGGCAGATTCTTAACCACTGAGCCACCAGGGAAGCCCTACATTCTATCTTAACTTCTTTCTTTAGATGTCATTCTTGGTAAAAGACTGCATATCACCAAAGAAAATCAGGCATAAGTGGGTGGGCACCTCTTGGCCCTGCTCCACTTCCTTTCTGAAATCCAAAGTTACATCTTGGCCAATGGTTGAGAGGAAATTTGAACACCTCTCATAACTACCATTAAATATAATTTCTCTGCACTGAAAGTGACCTCCATCCCACGTATGCAAATTAAGACAAGTGAACTGGCTCATTTGTGACCCACGTAACGGCAGCAGGAAGAGCAGGAATGGAATCATGAGGGTGGATGACCAGGTGGAATTTCTTGTTTCAACGCCATGACTCTCCGGGAATTTTGTCAGTGGGTTACACTTTAAGTGTCATTGCTGGCCTGAGACACAATGTGAACTGTACTTTATTGATGGGTGAATGGACATGTGAAAGATGAGTCCAAGGTCAACACTACACAGAAGTATAATTGGCTGTTGACAGATCCAGAAAGAGAAAGCAGATCATTGTTGGCTCTTTCAAAAGCAGGTATTAGCCACTTGGATGCCTGATATGTTAGCACCACCACGTAGACTTTCAACCCAGCCTCCCCCCCTAATATCTGCTGGTCTCATAAGTGGGGACGTGGAGGAGAGGCATTTGCCTGGTGAGTTGGATGCTTATTTAGAGAGCGCCCTTACTGCTGCCACAGGGACGTACAGCTCCACAACACAACTCGCCCTTTCCTTCCTGCTCTGTCTTCTGCTTCCTCATGATTATCTTGGTCGTCACAGGCCTCAGCAGCTTCAGCCTGTGCCTTTACCACCAGCTGCAAAGGTTCCCTCTCTTTCAAGCGGACTCCTGCTGCCTCATCATTGGTGCCACCTGAGGCTGCTCCCTGCTCCCTGGCCCTTTCCAAGCCCTTTCTTCTGATGCTCTCACAGCTAAAGATTTATAAGATTTCTCAGGAAATTATTATAAATAATGCTTATGAACATTCAATTAATATAAAATATAAGTACACGTGCCAACTAAGTTATTTATTAACTAATTCATAAGGTAACCATTAAATATTTAATGTTTTAACATTACAAAATCCTATTTACCTTCTGGGTATCATTATCTCCAAATGAGGATAACCTTAACATTTACAATAAGTTAATGAAATTTCAGTTCCTCATCTTGTCAATCAGTGTTCCCAATGCGAGCATTTTCAATTAGTATTAAGAAATAACAGAGCACAGATCACTCGCTTACTTTTCTTTACTCCAAATTATTGATAAACTTTATTTGTGTTATTTCCCTTTGCTTACTGATACAAGAGAGGATTAGGTTGAGGATTAGCAAAGCCCCTGATGGTTGGGATTTTTAGCACACTAAGGATAACCTTACAAAAATCCCTTACATTTTACCTGGGTTCATGTTTGCCTCTATGCCTCTAAGGACTAATATTATGAAAAAATCACATAAGCCTTTTATTTTATCCGTTCAAATAATATCAATTTTGAATCAAAACCTTGTCAGGCACTGGGATGGAGGGAGGATCTGCACGACTATCACGCAGAGAGCTCTTCCTGACTCCTGTCCTCAGGTAATTAGCCTCCCTTCCCCGTGAACGGGTGTCGGGAAGTTCTCCTTGAGGGGATGAGATAAGTGTGAGACTTGTAGGATGTGCAGGTGATGAGAAAGATGAAGAGTATTCCAGGCAGAAAGGACAGGAGCAGAGGTTGGAAAGAGCCCGGTGTGTTCTAGGGTCTGAGAGGAGGTTGGCATCATCAGATGCAGGGAGCGATGGGGAGAGGTTCACAAGGGGGGCGGCAGAGATGGGCAGGAGCCCCATGGGGCGGGGTGTTATCTAGGATCTGTGGATATTGCATCCTCTCATATTCATGATATTATCCTCATGTGTCTGTTTGAACGCTTATTTTCTATTCCTAAAAGAGAGAGACAGAGAAACAAAATTAAGGAAAAGAATAAGGAAAATATATCTGCCCATATGCAAGAGAACACAACACTCTGAGACTGAAACCTGGGGGGTTGGTGAAAGAGTGAATCAGAAAATGAGAACCTTGCCCTCCCAGCATGCAGAAAAAGCTGCTAGTAAGATACCACAAACAGCCTCAATTCAACTAGTATTTAAGATTTTGTCTGGGCAGGTCCCATGTTAGACACGGAGTGGGATCCCGAGTAGAGTGGCCACAGCCCTGGGCTCCGGTAGAAATCGGGAGGGGACACCAGGAGAGGAAGCTAGCAGAGGATGAGAGGAGAGAGAAGTTAGAGAAAACCTTCCGAAGCTAGCATTGTTGTTGAAATGTAGATGCTCAAATACAGTAAAGTCTGGCGAAGGGATTCTTGGTGGGCACTAGGGATATGTGTGCACCTGTGTTTTCATGTTTAGGAGATGGGAACGGGCAGAGCACAGGTGAGAAATATACTTTCTCAAATTGAGATCCTCTGCACTTTTCTGACCCTCTAGCCCCAAGCTTAGTGACAATTACCTTTGTCTTACCATTAGAATCACCCAGGAAGATGAAAAAATTACGTCACAGACGAAAAAATTACGTCACAGTAGAGCAGAATCTGCAGCAGTGGGACTGGATGGCCGCATATTTAAAATTTGCCTGAGATTTTTAAATTGCACGTCGAGCTGAGAACCACAGCCCTTGCCTCTGCATTGGAAGAAAGTCTAAATTGCTGGAGCTTAAATACTAAGTACTTTTTTTAGATATTCTTATTCTTTCCAAAATTTTAATAAAGAGACTCAAAATTCACATTGATGTCACTTACTGAAAGAACACCTTGGAGACTCAGGCTAAAACTGAAAAGATCAGTTTGTATGTTTTAGTGCAATTGTATGAGAAAAAAAACTTTAATAAGTATATTTATTTTTGAGGCATTAATTGAATTACCCTGAGGAAATTTGTAAAACTAGACAAATTTTATTCAAAAATATTTTGAGTTTATGAATGTAATCTGAAGGTTGTCTGGGCCTTACCTCTGCAATAATAAAGTAATAAAACAGTAAGTTTGTACTGATCCTCCCAGCTCTCAAGTGCAGTAGCCATGCCCAGCAGAGGCTCTCAGCTCTCATGGTCCGTGGGCTGAACTCTGCCCTGACCCGTGAGCCCCCCACTCCCCCTCCGGACACGGTTCTCACTGCTCCTGTCACGCTGCTCCAGGCCCCCCTCCCCAGCAATTCCTCCTGCTGCCTCACGTGCTTCTGGGGCTGGTGAGCCTGTCACACAGGGAGGCTGCTCAGAGCTGCCGGTTCAGCTCCTGCTGCTTCATTTACCACCGGCATCATCTATATCTGGAACTCAAGTTTCTGCACTGACCACACGGGTCACCGCGGCCTCTAAATCGCTCCCTAGTTTCTTCCCGGCTCTTATTTGAACATCACGCTCACTTCCACATTGTCACTAGGTCCACGATGTTTTTCTGTGTCGTGTCTCACAAAATGACAAGCCTCTAGGACTTTTCTTTTCCTGCTGAACTAAAAATATTTTTCCCTTGCCTTTTTTTGCCTGTATTAGAGGGTCCCCCGGCATTACTGCTAGCTTTATTCCCACTTCACATTTAGATTGTTTGGGTCAGCCTCATGTCAATTAACTGCCACCAGGTTTGTCTAGAGCCACTGAACACCTCTGGGCTTTGGCCTTGTTCCCAGGACTGTTCCATGAAATCACACTAATTTCCTATGGGGGACTCTGTCAGAGTCTCAGCAACCATGATTCTTTTGATCACTTCCTGTCTACAGAGTCATCAACTATGCAAGGACAGTCTGAGTCCTCATTGTGGACACAGGGCTAGGATGTGGCGTTTAGGCAAAACTTAATTCAGAGCCGCCATTCACCCCACTTGAGAGCCAGTGTCCCTGGAAAGCGTTCTGCTACATCTATAGTAACTAGCTTTGAATTATTTTACTTTGCCTTTTTTTTATCACTAAAATCATTTCACAATTTATAATGCTTGGGACATTATTTAGAATATCTTTTAATTTCAAAGTGAAATTAGATCAACATCCTCACTTTATGGTTGGGGGAAAAAATCTGAATTCCACGGAGGTTAAGTTTCAATTCAACTAATTTTTGCCTGAGCATAAGCAAGAATTTTATGTTAGTCACTGAGAAATTCTAAGGTCAATATAATATAAAATGGTTTTGATTCTGAAGGAATTCACACCCTAGTAGGGGAAAGACAAATACCAGTAACACAATGTAGAATAGGGTATGAAATGAAGCACAGAGGACAGTGATTAATTTTGTCAAGGGTCAGGGAGGTGATGAAAGTGTTGGAAGAAGTGATAGTTTAAAAAAAAAGAAGTTATAGTTTAATTGAGACTTGATGAGTAAGGGACACTGTAGAGGAATGGAGAGAGTGTGAAAGGCAGAACGAATCTCTTGAGAAGAGAGTCATTGTGGAAAGAATTCTGCACAATGGAATAATTGGTCACAGTGAGTCCCCGGGTAAGCAGGGTGGTCATGAGAAGCCTGAGAGACAGGGAGCCTTAGACAGCCAGCGAGCATCAGACTGTTCTCTGGGCCTCAGTGTCTGCAGCAGGGGGGCAGTATGATCAACCTCATGGTTCAGAAGAACAGCCTCATAGCCATGTGAGGGGTAGATTGAATCAGGACAGAGAGGAAGGAAGCAGAGTGGTTATGAGTGTGTTGGAATATTATTAGGAAAAATAATGCAGTTTTGCAGGAGGGAATTAAATGATATTTTGAAGGAAAAATTCTTAAGGATTATCTGTGGTCCTAAAATCCAGGTCTGAAATTATCTTTCCAAAATTCCATCACTTTGCCTCTTCCTAATTTTTTTTTTCTATAATGATAGTGGTCTGTGTGTGTAGAGAAATTACCCTTCTAGGCCACATGGTAAATATCTCATATCCATGATCCCCTCTAATCTTCTCTATAGTCCTGTGGATTAGGTCATACCACCATTGCTTTAAAATGAGGAAATTCAGACTTTGAGAGGTTAAGTTAATGTGTCCTGTGTCACAGAAGAAGAGAAAGTCAGAGCTGGGGGTGACCAGATAGCCTATCATAGTACAATAACCTGGGTAGCTACTATTATTATGTAACAAACAGTATAAGTGAAGTAAAACTACCTCAAAAATGACATTCTTATATATCTTACAGCTCTGCCTTGGTAAAACCCTGCCACTCAAGCAAAATATACAGCTTTATTTATCGAAAATGTCCAGTGTGGGCAATAAATATTGACTTTCTTGTTTACGCATCTGGTAAGTGACCATTCACCAGCTCTGCGAGTGGTCTTTCATGGTCCCTTTGCACAGACGACTTGCCCCAGGAGCAACAAAAGGGATTTAGCTCACTGACCCTCCTGCCCTCAGGAAGGTTTGGGTCATTCTCCAGATCCTCTTTCTCTACTTCCATGCCATCTCCTTAACCCACTTCCTCTGATTCCAGTGATGCAGGTTGGTGCATGATCCAGTATTTCTTATCTTCATCTCTCAGCTGAACTGGCCTTAGAAATTCCTCTGCCTGTTTGTGCATATGGTGAAGTCCCAACCCAGATAACATGAGGAATGCAAAGATGATACATATCCGTGTGCCCGCAAAGAGCTTGCAGTACAGTGGGGACGTGAGCCACGTGGCTGCTAACATTGCAGAGTCAAGAGTCTTCGTGTCACAGGAGGCTCATAAGTAAAGGTGTAAATATACACAAAACCGACCATTGTTAATTCCCCTTCAGAACAAATTTGGTTATGAATAGATTAAAACATGATTGTTTATTCTATAGCAGAAAAATCCATGTGTGTGAAACTACATCATTTATATTATTATATCACTACGGCTCCTGCTAGGAGAGAGCCTGAAGCAGGAAATCTATGGCAGAACAATGGAAAGGGTGATCACGATTAGTGAGTCTAGTTTTGCTTCAGTCCATTTTTAGGCTCAGCAATAAATTTTGCTTTGGGGATGTGTGTGATATCCAGGGATGTGTAAAATAGTTTTTCATATTCTCTTACTTCCAACAAATAATCAGTATTCAAGAAAGGGAAGAACTCGAAATTTTAAATCTATGAATCAGACACTTGCCATTATCATGAATTCCAGGGAAACGTCCACCCTGGGAGAATCTGCCTAATTGAGCAGAAAAGCTACAAGGCTCCTGTCTCCTCTCTGCCTTCAAGTCTGTGTGAAAGATCAAGTGAACTGTCCCTGGGTACCTTTATATTATGCTCACCTTAGATCGTGTCCCCATATGTCCCAGTGCTCTGAGGCAAGGAGTGCAGACAGATGAATCTAGGGAAGCAATCGAGTCTCCCCTTAGCCAACAGGATGGCCTAGGCTGTCCACATAATCACACCTGTCTTCTGCCCCTCTCACGATCTGGCCAGGAGTTTAAGGTGCAGGGATCCTGTTCATCATGTCAGCGCTGAGTGACACCAAAGATCGGGGAAAACAGAAGACTGAAAGGGAAGCAATCCAAGTGAGGGGAATCACACCATGATGAGCTTATTACAGTTTGTCTTCACTTGCTAGAAAAGGATTGAAACTGAGCCCTGTGTGGTTAACAGAAACTGGCGCCCAGCAGATTTCTTGATCTTGTGTCAAAGCTTGTTAAACATCCCTCTGCTTGTAGCCTGCCTTCACTGAGCAAGCTCACTTTAACTATTTTGTGGCAATTTGCATACCCTCCAAGATGCACACCGAGATGAAAGATGTGGCCCCAGTTACTTTCAGGAACTTGGAGTCAGCTTTGTCTAACTCAAGTTTGAGCTAGAAAAGACTTGTTGGGACCACTGCCCCCAAACCTGGGCGTGTGCAGGTGTCCCATGAATGACAGTTTCAGGTCAGAGGACCAGAAATTCCACCCTCAGACCATGCTAAGTGCCTCCACATTTGAACGTACCTCCCACAAGGAAGCACGTTGCTCAGATATGTCTCTGCAGAACACTAATTACCTCACTTTTCCCTACTTCCTGTCGCCTTTCTCCAGGCCTAAGGCCACCCAGCTCCTTTATCCCGCAAATATCTCAAGTCCCTGGCCTTCAAGGAGGGGGATCTGAGACTTGTTCTCTCGTTGCCTCTCTTGGCTGTCTTGTGAACAAAGCCTTTCATTGCTGCAAACATCAGTGTCTCAGGCTTTGCTTTGCTGTGCATCAGACGCACAGACTCTGTTTGGTAAAGGAACAAGAGTGTTCTTGTCTTGATTTTGATCAAAACATCTTTAATCTGGGAGTGGATTGGAGAGGGGTACCTCTTAACTTCCCTTTTGGATTAGGCTGTACCACTGATGTAGATTTACATTGAAGAAGTCTGAAATTCTGTATATGAAGATGTATAGTGGCTAGTTGAATTAGAATCACTCCATATTACATTTTTTTAAATCCAAAAGTGAAGCATGTACCCTCCCAGTGTCTATGCACAAACAGTCCACTTCCCTGCTCGACATCCGGAGCCCCCAGCAGATCTGAGTGTCTGGTAGAGACCGGAAGGAAAGGAAGCCAGTGTGCTGGGCGCTGGTGGTGGTTATTGACACACTCCATCAGAGGGCTTCCCACTCAGCAGCTTTAGGCTGCCATGAGTGGGAAATAGTGAGAAGAGGTCTCTTATGTGATGGTCAGAGATTTAACCATGAGAGAGTGAGAAAAATTGACATTTGCAGGTCTGAGCATGAGCTGTGAAAGCGCCAAAAGGAAAGCGCTTGGAAAGGGCCATGCGGCAGGGGACAGTCTCAGAGCAGCAGCAATGGTGCAGAAGCAGGAGGTACCTCTGAAGGAGGTGATCTTTGGAGGCTTGTGGTAAAACACCGTATGCTGTGAAATATTAGGCTTGTGGAAACCAGTATAGTAAAAAGGAATCAGAAGACATATTAGGAAGAAAAATGATCTGTACTGCGTAGCTGCACCTAACCATGGCAGCCATAGAGGCCGCTCTCTAAATAACAATTGAAGTCACCACCCACATGCCTCTTACCACCTCCTCACTTATAAATGCCAAGATATGAGGGTGGGTGAAGCTGGGTTTAAAGTCAGCGGAGCAGCCCTAATATATCAGGCATCCAAGTGGCTAATACAGGCTTCTGAAAGAGTCTGAAATACCTGGTTTCTCTCCTGGATCTGCACATAGATGATGCTTCTGTTAGAGTTGCCCTTGAACTGCCTTTCACATGTCCACTCACCCATCCATAAACTACAGTTCACACTATGTCTCAGGCCAGCAATGGCAATCAAAATGGAACCTATTCACAAAGTCCTCGGAGGCTCACGGTGTTGCAGCTAAAAGGCCCACGTGGGCATCCACTCTCATGGTTCCATTCCTGCTCTTCCTGTTGCCGTTACCTGGGTCCCACGCGAGCCAGACCACCAGCCATAACGTGCACATGTGGGACAGAGGTCACTTTCAGTTCGTGGAAGCTAGATATTTAATGGTGGTTATAACAGGTATTCCAAATGTCATCTCAGGCACTGGCCTAGTTTGATTTCTTTTTTCAGAAAGTGGAGCATGGGCCAACTGTACCTACCCCACTTATCCCTGTTTTTCCTTAATCTCCATATTTCTGTTTAACAAAAAATAAAATCTAAAGAAAGAAGTTAAGATAGAGTACAGTACAGAGAAGCGACACCAAAGTACTGTGTGACAGGATGTATGTATTTGCACTTGGATGAGTGTCACCGCTGTCCTCTCTCAGCCAAAGACAGGCACTGGGGGCTCTTCCTTCATTAACCTGATGCCTCCTGAGCGTCAAGTGTCCCCCCGCCTGTTTGCAGGCACATTGCATGTGTTGTGCCGGCTTAATAAGGGATTGTCCACACAGGGCGATCCCCACCGGCTCAGCAGCAACTCAAGCACAAACCTGGACCCCAAGTGACTCATATCTGGGGCTCCTTCTCAGGCCCAACAACCCAGACACTCCCGTTTAGTTTAAAGACTAAACATAAAAATTGTTCTCATGACATCCTTCCCGAGTAAACTTGTGAGCCCATCCAGATACATTCTGTCCCTTAGGTGACTCTCTTCCCGTCCCAAAGGGTGTGGAATAGAATCATTTCTTCACGCCCCGCCTATCCCCAGTTTTCTTAGTTTCCCAGAAGGGTCTGCTTCTTCCCAGCACAGACCAGCCCTCTCCCCAGTCTCCATAAGAGGGCTCAGGCCTCAGCCATCAGTTCAGGCAGAATGTCCCTCCAGCAAAAGCACCACAGGCGACCTGACAGGATTAGGACAAGAGCAGCCGCCACTAATGCTGGGAGAAAGCCGTGGAACCCCTCCCTGGAAACACCTACTGCCAAGCCTCGCTCCCCCGAGAGTCTTTATCCTGAAGCCCGACGTCTGTGCACAGCAGCTGCCTGGAAGGGAAGAGGTGCCCAGAGGGGAGCAGAGCCCTATCCTGTCCCAGCAGCTCTCACTTCTCACTTTCACTTCCCACCGTCAGTCATGGACTCTTTCCAGCCTTCATATGGATCACATGCCCTCCTTCAGAGAGTCCTTCTGCTGAGTGCCCAGCCGCCATTGGGCCTCACCTGCCACAGTGGACTTCCCATCCCCTCAGAAAACAGATTCTGTTCTTTAAAACAATTTGAGTTCAAAAAAATTGTTAATGACATTTTATTCCAGTTTTTTCCTTCTTCTTCCATCTTGTGTCTGACTTTGCAAACCATTGGAATGTTTGTAACACTCCAGGTCACTGAAAAGGGAGGATTTTCAGTTAGGGATCAAAGAGGATCAGGGAAGGGATGGTCAGGGCTTCTGCTGGTTGGTCCAGGAGACACGAGCACAGAAGTTACCCAGCACTACCGGAAACCTCAAAGACCAGGACAGCCAATGCGCCCATGAGCAATGGTGGCCGGTGCTCACTCATTGGCAGCAGAGGGTCTACGGGTCTCAGTGGGTTTTCCTGATGCCCACACCCTGCTGATGAGGGATGATTTCTCTCCACGACGATTCTCATCCCCCATCAGCAAACCAGCCAGGTCCCCTCATCCCTGAAGCCACAAACCCTCCAAGAGCAGCCCTCTGTCCACCCTATTTTCCTCTCTCAGCCAGAATGAATCTTGTCTCCTCTCCTGAGACAGGGTGCTCTGTTTCATTCTCTTCCTCTTTCCTCCTATTGCTGGGCAGGTTATCACTGTGTTGCTCTTCTATCAGAGTGTCCTCATTCTTATTTTCTAGGGCCTTGTCTTCATTCAGTGAATTTCACGTCTTCCAAATGAAAGGGATTACTTTTCAAAACAACTATTTCCAGCCTGGACTTAAATAGCTTACTTTGAAAATATAAAAGCAGAACATCGGACCATTCTTTCTCTTTGCATTCTTGTGATAAAAACCTAATCGTTTTTGAGGCAACACAGGTGCCTCTTACTAACTAAAGAGAGGGTTATATTGAAGAAAATAATAAAAGGAAAAAGAGAGAAAATTACTTCATGATATCTCTCTATGTCTGTTTAAAATCTAACATACAAAAAATCAAAGGAGTCCCCACAAAGGGTAATCTACAAATGCAGCATTTTACTTTGGGAGAATAGGATCAAACGCTCTAGGAAGTTTCCAGTGTGCAGCTCTTTGTAACTCATGCATTAAGCCAACAATGCAGGTAAACATGGTAATTTAGAAATGAGTAATAACTAAAGCTTGCTCAGATACTGTCAGCAAGGCAGACTTTTTGTATCGTGTGATGTTTGACTGAGTTCCTATAATCCTAGGTGTTATGGAGCTAGACACTATCAACCTTCCATTTCTCCTGGATGTAACACTGAAACCATGTCCCTTTCTGGGTTAACAGAAAGTAGTGACTAAGAGAAATCCTTAAGCTTGTGTTACAGAGCAACAGATAAGGGAATAGCGTGTTGAAGAACTGCCTCAGTTTATTGGACTCACTTTAGTTATTTTTTTCCCTGTCTTTCTTTAATTCCATACACTCCAAGCTTCACGTAACCTAGGTAATATACAACAAAACACTTTAACCACCACTGTAGATAACACCTCCAATTATGGGTCATTATAGTAACTGGGAGGTTTAAGTTGTTTTCCAGGAATTTCGAGTTGGTTCCTGTTCAGTGCAATCCAAAATAGATTGGTTGGGACCCACCACCCCTAAAACTGGGTCTGCCCAGGGGTCTGATGAGTGACCATTTGATGTCAGAGGGCCTAAACCTCCAATCTCAGATTATGCTGACTGCCTCCATTTATGAACATGCATCTCATAGAAGCCTGTGATCCAGATATACCTGGGGAGAACACTGATGACCTCACCTTTTCCCCACCGCCAACCACCTTTCCTCATGCTAAAGTCGCCCTGCTTCTTTATCCTGTAAATATCCTGAGCCCTCACCTTCCGGGAGGTGGATCTGAGATTTGTTCTCCTATCTCCTCACTTGGCTGCTTCATGAATAAACACTTCTCTGCTGCAAACTTGGCGTCTCAGTGTTTGGCTTGCTGTGCATCAGGCAAGTGAACCTGGTTCGGCAACAATATCTGTTTTAAAATTTCAGATTTAGGGCTTCCCTTGTGGCGCAATGGTTGAGAGTCCGCCTGCCGATGCAGGGGACACGGGCTCGTGCTCTAGGTCCGGGAAGATCCCACATGCCGCGGAGCGGCTGGGCCCGTGAGCCATGGCCGCTGAGCCTGCGCGTCCGGAACCTGTGCTCCGCAACGGGAGAGGCCACAGCAGTGAGAGGCCCGTGTACCGCAAAAAAATAAATAAATAATATAAAATAAAATAAAATTCAGATTTATTGAGGTAGAATTGACATAAAATTGTAAGATATGCAAACTGTACTTTAGATAAACTGTATTTATCTAAAATATGTATAAATGTGAAAAGATGTCCCCCCCCCCGCCTAGTGAATTAACACATCCGTCTCCTCACATATTTACTTTTGTGTGTGTGTCAGAGAACATTTAGGTTTCAACCTCTTGCAAATTTCACTTCCAAAAACAGTGTTATTGACCATAGTCACCGTGGTTTACATTAGATCCTCAGACCTTAGCCATCTTATGGTTGAATGCTTGTTCCCTTTTACCACTCCCTCCCTCTTTACTCTAACCTGGAAACCACCATTCTTTTCTCTATTTCTATGAATTTGGCTTCTCATGGCTGTAATATCTGAGTGATGTAAGCAAATACAAAGTTGCTTTCACGAGGTCATCCCTTCAATTGTGCGTTATCTTCCATGTTATGTAAAAACACCCTCAACCAACAATGGATCAGGTCATGTCCCGAGAGCCCTTACAGAGTGGAAAGCATTACTTTGGGAGTTGATCAAGGGATTAATCAGTTTCCCAACTTAGAGCAACCTAATTTGACATCACACAAAAATGGATTTATTTATTGTTAGAAGGTTGATGTTAAACCAAACCCATACAACTGGTGTATAAACCTAGTCACCAAGGGAAATCAGATATTTACAGGTACAGATGGGTTACAATTTTGCAGGATAACATGGGTGTCTTTTGAGACTGTGATCAAAAAGACTAGCCTCCAGCCATGACCCTTCTGGTATAAACAGCCAAAGCAGCCCATCACCATGGTAATAAACATTCCAAATACGGCAACTATAGATGAAAGAAAGCTCTGGTGACAAGATTTATTTTTAAGTATAGAACTACAAGAACAGTGATGCCAGAGCTGTGGTTTTATTTCGCTGTGTTTGTTTTCAGTTATGTGGCTGAGACGTAATGAGAAAACTTGTATAGAATCAATCTTTAATAAAGCAGGCAGGCTTGTTTAATCTTCTCACCTCTTGATCATCAGGACAAGACCAAAGTGAAAATCCTGCACGTGTTGAAGTACATGGAACACTTAATAATCAGTTCATCACAGAAGAAAACACTTTAAACCAGGAAGCACAAATGTGCAAGGGCAACAATAGTAAGCAGATTTAGCTAAGGGCGAGACTACCAAGGATTCATCGTCAGTAAGTGGATGAGCTTTTTATTCTGATCTCTCCGGCGAGAATATGGGTTCCTCCTGCAAATGTCTGGCTGTGGTGCAAGAGGTGCGCTCAACCTAGGCACGTCACTCACGCTGCTAAATGGGTAGAGATCACCAATTTCAGCGAGCTTATGGGTGGAAGCAGGGACACTGCACTGCAATGAGAAGAGAGAGAGAGAGAGAGTATGTGTATCAATGATGTGACTTATATGTCAACCAGGAAGAGATTTTTTATCTCCCAGAAATGGAAGCTTGAAGCATCCAGTTAGGAATCTCCTAATCAGCACTAGTTAGGTCATCTGCCCACAAGGCCCCTCCCATCCCCTAAAGGAAAGGATCCTTGCAATTAGCAACCAGCCTGCTGCCTATTGTAACTCTCTTGCCTCTGCTCCCTTCCACCTGTAAAACCTCTTGTTTTCTTTAGCTCTTGGAGCTCCTTTATGTCTGCTAGACCGGATGGTGCCAGATTCAAGAATCACTGAATGGAGTCAATAGGATATTTAACATTTACTCACTTGAATTTTGTTTTTTAACACTTTGAAAATTTGTCAGCTGATTTGCCAAGATATAGAGCATCAAGTTACATAAGTATCAATATGTGTAAGGAAAGATCTGTAAAATAGCCACATGTTAAGGGTAAATTGATCCGCTGAAGCACTTTTTCATCAATGAAGGGTCAACACAGGTCCTGGGAGGAAACGGAGTGTGAAATTTGGCCTCGTGGGGAATGATGACAAG
The DNA here is from genome assembly GCF_059928025.1 of Delphinapterus leucas. Classification (NCBI taxonomy): domain Eukaryota; kingdom Metazoa; phylum Chordata; class Mammalia; order Artiodactyla; family Monodontidae; genus Delphinapterus; species Delphinapterus leucas. Next base: position 1,357,292 of record NW_028322276.1, read on the forward strand.
GACACAGGAATCAGAGAGAAAAGCAACCCTATGTTGACTGCAAATACCCAGAACAGAGTCCTGCTTGAAACAAAGAGGCTTTTATTTGGGGTTTGTTCGGACTACAGCCCAGAAGACACACATCCAAGAAGCACTTGAACTGTGTTCCCGCAGACTACAGAATTGGGAAAGTGTATAAATCCAAAAACCTGCAAGGTTACATAAATTCTTTGTCAAGAAGTACGACTGAAGTTGCCAAGAAATAAGAGCCTTGTTAAGCAAGCATTGGTTTGGGTTCAAAACCAATACATAGTTTTGAAGGAGGGTGATTTTGAAATTCCAGGGTTGCAACTGGCAGCTGCTGGCAGACATTGTTTGGAAAATGCTAGTGGTGTCCTTGAGTTTGATACAAGTCCAAAAATTCAAGTTCTCAGTGATGCAGGGATGTATATAAAACAACATCGACAATGGCCACTCGACTCTATATGGATGCCTGAAGCATAGTTACTCTATTTTGATTTTTAAATGGTCTTAGAAATGTCATCAACCACAAATGAGCTCTGAAACCTCCCTGTTTACAAGACAGCTAGCACCCATCTACTTTCATCTTGGTCAGGTGTTCCCCTGGTGCATGACTGCCATTTCACTCTGGCCACAACTGGAGACCAAAGCCAACACTGGAGAGAGACCAACATTGATGACATCTGAAAGAGGGAAGGAGAGGGTAACTAGACAGAATGAAGAGTGCAGGCCAAGATGGAGAAGACTGAAGACCCAGTGAAGATAATTGTTGTAGGTATTCTTCCCTTGAGGTAAATAATATCCATCACTGTACCCAGTCCAGTCATCAGGATGCCCTTTGTAAAGTGTCTCTAATTTCACACAGGAAATATAAAAGACATAATAAGATGACACTGTATGCCTATCATGGCCAGGACACTGTGAAATTTTACAGGCAATTTCTTATTTAATCATCAAGACAATATTATCCTGTCGATTTTACACATAAGGTCACTGAGGCTTGAAGGGGGTGAGGTGTGAGGGACATGTCCTGAGTCACAGCTCCCACGAGGCAGAGCTGAGAGGCACCCCAGGTCTGTCTGTAATTATAAGCTGAGCTATCAGATGGAGCACGAGGTCAGTCAAAGCTCAGGTCTTTATACAAAAAAAATAAAAAATCAAAAACAGAAGTAAAAGTATTTATGTGAGATTTTTGAAGCAATGGCATTAGTTGAGGATTTCATTAACCAGGACTGTAGTATTACTATGTTATACGATGTCCTGCTGCACAAGTGCTTTCCCCTCCGTGACTGGCGGGCGGCAGGCAGGCTGAGGCTGCGGCGTCCCCTGCGGGACCGTGGCCTGACCTCTGCTGTCCGGGGGCCTCTTCCCGTTCTCTCCACTTCTCGCCTCTTCTGCTGTGACTCCTTCCACCATCCCCCCCCAGGTGCTCTGTACTCCGCCCCTTCTGCATGTCTCTTCTCTTTCTTCACTCTCTTTCCTCTTGCGGTGCCGTCGCTGCCTTTGGCTCCCATTCATGACCCAGTTTTCACATTTTCTCTCCATCTGCTTTGAACACTCATCTTCTCCTGGGGTCTGGTCTGCTCTCGGGATCCTGGGCCTCTATGGAACCTCACTCCATACTCATCTTCAAGTCGTGTTGTGTGTGACTTCCCTGGTCACAAGGACTTTTGCTCCCTCTGCCCACCCTGACAATATGGCCATGTTGACCAGGTAACTGCTCATCACCGTGGCCTTGAGGTCCGGGCTGGACCCATAACTCACGTCGTCACGGATGTTCAGTGTCAGGAAGAACTTATCTACTTCCTGATGTGGCCGAGGAACAGCAGTGGCTGTGACATGTAGGACGTCCCCATGAGGCAAGGGAACAGGCAGAGTCAAGGTGGAATGAGAGGAGACTGTCTGTGAGGGGAAGGTGACAGGGTGGCCTGGCCAGCCCTCTGTCCAGGGACAGGATGATACCCTTGTTTTCTGAAGCAAATGCAAATCAACCATCATCCCGAATTCTAACCCCCAGCAGGTAATGGCTTCAGATCTTTGCAGTGCACCACCGCAAATAACCCAAGAGGGTCTCCCCAGCTCAAGATGCTTAACTTAATCACCCTATACAAGTCCATTTTGCTAGGTGACTTTACATCTTCATACTGGAGATTAGGACCTGGACAACTTGAGGAGCCATGTTTCTGCTGGCCACTCTACCCTTCTTTGTCACTTGAAAGGACGCTATTTTACATAATTGAAAATTTTCTTCACAACACTTTAGAATACAGCTAAGTACTAAAATATGAGTTAGAGATAATCAAACAATGGGGGTAATCAGCCTGGGTCATAATAGATGGATACAGAATAATGCTTTGTTAGTTTATCACCTTCAAGAAGCAAGGCGTGCACACTATATGGGTGACAGCCTGTCAGGACAGCTTCATGGAGGACGAGGTGGGGAGGGCTGGTGGGGTCTGCACAGCCAGAGATGATCCAGGAGGGGACCCCGGGAAACACAGGCACAGAATCCAATGGACAGCTATGCCTGCTGGGGAGTTTAGGCAGGAGGAGCCCAAGACATTGGGGTGGCGGCTGGGTGGGCAGGGTGCAGCTGTGGGTGTGGGTGTCCCTGAGATGCTGACGCTGCTCACTTCAGTTATTTGCGCAAGTTCCCCACCTTCTTTAACACCTCGTCTCACCCTGGTGTCCCCATGTAGAGTCCATTCAACACAAAACACAATGCAGCAGAGTATTCGGAACACAGAGTGATGTCCCGACCATTGAGGTCAAGGAGAAGCACAGGGAAAGACAAAGGTCTTGAGTGAAGAATGGTGAACCCCACTTTGATTTGAGGACACACAGGGTGGAACAAGGGCAGAGAGCAAGGAAACGCTCCTGGCAGGTGTCCGTGGCCTGGAGTAGGTGTCCGCAGGTGGCCTCCACTTCTCTGCCCAGAACTCGCCCAGACCCTCCGGAGCTCACGTCGCTGCCCCTGCGGGTGGCGGACAGCGCTGGCCGCCTCCTTTCAGCAGCATCTCAGGGCCCGCGCTCGGGGTTGGGTTGGGTTCCTGGGATAAGAGTAGGGGCGCCCCGAGGCTATGGAAGGAAGGAAGGACAAGAGGAAGGGCTCCGTGCTCTGGGGCCAAGGGGCGGGCAGTTTGACTGTTTCTTCGGGCGGAGCAACAACCGGCCTCGTTCGGAGCCCCTTCAACGTCCAAGCATCTCAAACCCAGAGGAATCTGAGCCGGGCTGCGCTGTCCCCTCATGTCCAGACGCAGGGGCGTCAGGGTACCCTGGAGGCACAGCTGCGAGTCTGGAGGCGCAGGGACCTGCCCTTCGAAGAGCCTGCGGACATTTTACATTGCGCCTCCTGGAGCTGCCGCCCCGGATGCCCTGCACAGAGTGCGCCGTGGCCGGTGAAGAATGTCCGAGGCCCCGAACCCACGGCAGGGCCCCGTCCCGGTAAGACGCTGCCGCATCCGGGGCGGGAGGCTCTGCTTCCCCGGGTCCTCCCACGCTCATTCCCAGGACCTGCCGACCCAGTGGCAGCCCGAGCCTTTGAGCACGGCCTCCCGTCTAAGTCTGGGGTCGCAGGGACACTGCCACTTCCCGCTCCGCCTGCTGCCGGTCTGGTGCCCAGGAAGCGGGGGGACTGGGACGCTCCGGCCCCTCCGCTGTCTGCGTGCTGTGCGCGGCGCCGCTGCTGGGACACCAAGTCCACGCCGCACCCCGCGCGTTCCTTCTCTGATCCTTGTCTCTGGTGTGAACGGGCCCAGGTTTCCCTCCTGGTAATAACGGTTCTATAAAAGTATTTTGTAGAAGGTGTTCGGTCCCCTGCCAAAACAAGACGGTTCATGAATTGAAATGCCAGTCATCCTTAAGCTTTGGCTGTGAGTCTCAAGAGCTGGTCACAGTCTCAACCACATTTGGGTGCACAGAGCACAAAACAGCTGCCATGCTCCGCTGGCCATTAGCCGTCAGAGAAGCAGGACTCAGTGGCCGGACTCCACGTGCAGGGATGGGGCTGGAAAGGCAGCTTAATGTCCCTCTGGGAGACACTGTAGGTACTGGTGACTTGACGGATGACAATCTGTACCCAGCAAGTAGCTGCTGTTCAGAATTAATGGGGGCCCTGCACGCGGCAGGCCATGGGGCAAAGGGACAGGACAGCTTTCACTCACTGCCGATGGCTGGGGATGGCAAGAGGAGGAGGCCGTGCATGGGGAGCTGGGACATCTTGAGGGAGGACTTGATGGGGAACATTTTGTAATTTGGTATTTGTTTTGTTTTAATATTTTCTGGCATGTGTCAAGTGCAATCAGTTTATTTTGGAATGCTGATCTCTAAAAAGTGTCGGTTCCACTGTGGCTCTGTAGATCATTCCATGGCATCCTGCATCCCGTGCGCCAAATCCTACCCCAGGCTGTGCTGGTAGGACCTGCAAGTTAAGAATGGTTTTTATAATTTTAAATGTTAAGATATTAAAAAAAAAAAGTTGTGAGACGTGAGAATTATATGACCGTCAAATTTCAGTGTCTATAAATAAAAAAAGTTTTATTGGAGCACAGCTATGCTCATTCATTTACCTTTTATCTGTGGCTGCTTTCCTGCTGCAATAACAGGGTTGACTAGATGCAACACAGGTCATGTGACAAAGCCTAAAAGATTTACTATCTGCCCTTTAGAACATTTTGCCAGACCTGGGTTAGGAAAGTAGTATTTTTAAACACTACATGTTGGAGTTTTACCTAAAGAGCAGGTAAACTTAGGAAATTTTGCCATGTGAAATAAACCTTTTTTTGGTAAATATAAAACTGGTGACATTACTCTCAGTAATCTTGGTTAGAATAAACACTAAGACACAAAAGGTACAAGTTTTACTGCTCTGGGGAGGGAATCCACCTGCTGCCTTCTCTCATCTAAGAAAAAAACCACAAATCCCTGTTACTGAAATAGAGCTTCCACCTGGATGAGCTTCAACTATTAAAAACTACCAGGTATATTCTGAGTATAAAAACAGGGCATCAAAACCCACAAAACTATTTAGTTTGAACTTTGGTTTGGAGACATCTCTTTTGACTGTGGCAGTGTTTGCCAGAGGTCATTGAGTATGTAAATTTTTTTAAAGAATAGGGGGAGGATTCAAGAATGCAGTGTGGGAAGATGCGGAGTTAGCGTCTCCTCAGCACTAGGGCGCCTTCAGGCCGCTGGTGGGGAACTCTGACACCCAAGGAGAAGGGAGGAACCCCAGAGTGAACTGGTAGGACATACGGGGACTGAAGGGGGAGGAGAAGTGTAAGCCAGACAACATAGGCGCCCCTGAGGCTGGGGAGATCAGGAGAGGCAGGTGGGAAGGACTCTCCGGGAAGAGCCGGAGAGGAGTGGAAGGCGATCGCCTGACCCACTTGGGCCGGAGAGCTTGCTGAGCTCCTAAGCCTGTTCCCCCACTTCCAAAGCCCCATGCAGGCCGGATGGGCCCTGGGGGCATAGGAGGGAGGCCGGCTGGATCAGGAGAGGTAGGTGGGAGGGGCCCTCTCAGACCGGAGGAGAAGAGGCGAGGAGAGGAGGGCGTTTGCTCTACCCACTGGAGCACTGGAAACCTGATGGGCTGCCAGGTGAGGTCCCCTACCTTCTGAGGCCAGGGGTGGCAGGCACGCGTGGGTCCCTTTTGTTCCTTAAGCCTAAGCTCCACCTCCCAGATCCCCCAGAGCCCATTCCAGCTCTGTGGGTCCTGAGCATTGGCGCCACCCACCGCCCAAACCTCACCATTGCTTATGTCCTGCTCTCCACAGCCAAGTCCTCCCCCTCCGACCAGCCCGTTTTTTTCTTTTCCCCACTCCTCTTTTTTACTATTGTGGTACTGTTGTACCTTCCAGTTGTTGATTCATCTATATATTTATTTTTATATTATTTCTAACATATCTGTTATTTTCCTAGTCTAATATTATTTTTTACTTGGTTGTAGTTCTTTTCCCCTTTTTTTTGCTTTTTGGCTGCCCCACGTAGCTTACAGGATCTTGATTCTCGAGCCTAGGGCTGGGCAGAAACTCCTGCAGAGGGAGATCCAAGTCTGAACCACTGGACTATCAGAGAACCTCAGGCCCCAGAGAATATTCCTCAGAGTGAGGTCTCACAGAGGTGCTCATCTCAGCAGAAAGACCCAGCTCTAGCCAAGAGCCTACAAACTGCAGAGTTGGAAGGCTCAGGGTAAAAATGCAGTATTACAATATCACAATCCCAATCATAAAACAAAACAAAACAAAAAAAAGACATAGCAAAAAACTATGTCACAGTTTAAGGAGGAAGGTAAAAACCTACAAGACCAAATAAATGAAGTGAAAATAGCAGCCTACGTGAAAAATAATTCACAGTAATAAGAGTAAAGATGATCCAGAAACTTGGAAATTGAATGGAAGCATGGAATGAGAAAATACAAAAAATGTTTAACAAAGATCTAGAAGAACTAAACAACAAACAAACAGAAATGAGCAACACAATAACTGAAATAAAAAAGACACTAGAAGGAATCAATAACAGAATAACAGAGGCAGTAGAAAGAATAAGTGAGGTGTAAGACAAAACGTTGGAAATAACCGCTGAGGAGCAGAATATACACAAAAGAATGAAAAGAATTGAAGACAATCTCAGAGACCTCTGCGAGATCACTAATGCACCAACATTCGAATAATAGGGGTCCCAGAAGAAGAAGAGAAAAGGAAAGTGTCTGAGAAAATATTTGCAAACATTATAGCAGAAAACTTCCCTAAAATGGCAAAGGAAATAGTCACCAAGTTCAGGAAGCACAGAGAGTTCCATATTGGATAAACCCAAGGAAAAACACACCAAGGCACATATTAATCAAACTATCAAAAATTAAATTCAAAGCAAAAATATTAAAAGCAGCAAGGGAAAAACAAAAGTAGCATACAAAGGAATCCCCATAAGTTTATCAGCTGATTTTTCAGTGGAAACTCGGCAGGTCAGAAGGGAGTGCCAGGTTATACTTAAAGTGATGAAAGAGAAAAACCTATAACCAAGATTACTCTGTCCAACAAAGATCTCATTCAGATTCGATGGAGAAGTGAAAAATTTTTCACACAAATAAAAGCTAACGGAATTCAGCACCACCAAACCAGCTTTACAACAAATGCTAAAGAAACTCCTCTAAGTGAGAAACATAAGAGAAGAAAAGGACCCACAAAAACAAACCCAAAACAATTAAGAAAATGGTAATAGGAACATACATATCAATAATAACCTTGAATGTAAATGAATGAAATGCCCCAAGCAAAAGACACAGACTGGCTGAATGGATACAAAAACAAGACCCATATATATGCTGTCTAAAAGAGATCCACTTCAGACCTAGGGACACATACAGACTGAAAGTGAAGGGATGGAATAAAGTGTTCCATGCAAATAGAAATCAAAAGAAACCTGGAGTAGCAATACTTGTAACAGATAAAATAGTCTTTAAAATAAAGAGTATTACAAGAGATAAGGAGCGGCACCATATAATGATCAAAGGATCAATCCAAGAAGAAGATATAACAATTATAAATGTTTATGCACCCAACACAGGAGCACCTCAATACATAAAGCAAATGCTAACAACCATGAAAGGAGAAATCAACAATAACACAATAATAGTAGGAAACTGTGACACCCCACTTACACAAATGGACAGATCATCCAAACAGGAGATAAATAAGGAAACACAATCTCTAAATGGCACAATAGAGCAGATAGACCTAATTGATATTTGTAGAACATGGCACACAAAAGTGGCAGAATACACTTTCTTCTCAAGTGCACACAGAACATTCTCTAGTATACATCACATCTTGGGTCACAAATCAAGCCTCGGAAAATTTACAAAAATTGAAATCATATCAAGCATCTTTTCTGACCACAACGCTATGAGATTGGAATTCAATTACAAGAAAAAACTGTAAGAAACACACATACATGGAGGTGAAACAGTGCACTAGTAAATAACAAAGATATCACTGAAGATATCAAACAAGAAATTAAAAAACACATAGAAACAAGTGACAATGAAAACACACTGACCAAACACCTATGGGATGCAGCAAAATCAGTTCTAAGAGGGAAATTTATACCCATTCAATCTCACCTCAAGAAACAAGAAAAATCTCCAATAAACAAGCTAACCGTACACATAAAACAACTAGAGAAAAAAGAACAAAAAACCCAAAGTTAGTAGGAGGAAAGAAATCATAAATATCAGAGCTGAAATAAATGAAATACAAATGAAGAAAACAGTAGCAACAATCAATAAAACTAATAGCTGGTTCCTTGAGAAGATAAACAAAATTGATAAACCCTTAGGCAGACTCATCAAGAAAAAAAGGGAGAGGATGCAAATCAATAAAATTAGAAATGAAAAACTAGAAATCACAACTGACACTGCAGAAATACAAAGGATTATAAGAGACTACTACAAACAACTATATGCCAATAACATGGAAAACCATGAAGAAATGGACAAATTCCTGGAAAGGTACAATTTTCCAAGACTGAACCAGGAAGAATTAGAAAATATAAACAGATGTATCACAAGTAATGAAATTGAAATCATAATTAAAAATCTTCCAACAAGCAAAAGTTCAGGACCAGCTGGCTTCACAGGTGAATTCTATCAAATTCTATTCTATCGAATTCTATCAAATACTATTTAGAGGAGAGCTAACACCGATCTTTCTCAAACTCTTCCAAAAATTTGCAGAGGGAAAAACACTCCCAAATTCAGTGTATGAAGCCACCATCACCCTGATATCAAACAAAACTAGAAAAAGATATCACAAAGAAAGAAAACTACAGGGCAATATCACTGATGAACATAGATGCAAAAATCCTCAACAAAGTACTAGCATACAGAACCCAACAGCATGTTAAAAGGATCAGACACCATGATCAAGTGGGATTTGTCCCAGGGGTTCTTCAATATGCGCAAATCAAACAACCTGATACACCACATTAACAAATTAAGGAATAAAACCCATACAAACATCTCAATCGATGCAGAAAAAGTGTTTGAAAAAATTCAACACTGATTTATGATAAAAACTCTCCAGGAAATGAGCATAGAGGGAAGCTACCTCAACATAATAAAGGTCATATATGACAAACCCACCACAAACCTCATACTTAATGGTGAAAAACTGAAAGCATTTCCACCAGGATCAGGAACAAGACAAGGATGTCCACTCTCACCACTCTTATTCGACATAGTTTTGGGAGTCCTAGCCACGGCAATGAGAGAAGAAAAATAAATAAAAGGAATCCAAATTGGAAAAGAAGAAGTAAATTTTTCACTATTTGCCTATGACATGATACTACACATAGAAAATCCTAAAGATGTTGCCAGAAAACTACTAGAACTAATCATTGTATTTGGTAAGGTTTCAGGATACAAAATTAATGCACAGAAATCTCTGGCAATCCTATACACCAACAACGAAATATCAGAAGGAGAAATTCAGGAAACACTCCCATTTACCATTGCAACAAAAAGAATAAAATACCTGGGAATAAACCTGCCTAAGAAGGTGAAAGACTTGTACTTAAAAAAGTATAAAACATTGATGAAAGAAATCAAAGATGACATAAACAGATGGAGAAATATACCATATTCTTGGATTGGAAGAATCAATATTGTGAAAATGACTATACTACTGAAAGCAATGTACAGATACAATACAATCCCTTTCAAACTAACAATGGCATTCTTCACAGAATTCGAACAAAAAATCTTGCAATTCGTATAGAAAGAAAAAAGACCCCGAATACCCAAAGCAATCTTGAGAAAGAAAAACGGAGCTGGAGGGATCATGCTCCCTGACCTCAAACTATATAACAAGCTACAATAATCAAGACAGTACGGTATTTGCACAAAAACAGAAATATAGATCAATGGTACAGGGTGGTACAGGTACCCACACACATATGGGCACCTAATTTATGACAAAGGAGGCAAGAATATACAATGGGGAAAAGACAGCCTCTTCAATAATTGGTGTTGGGGAAACTGGACAGCTACATGTAAAAGAATGAAATTAGAACACTCCCTAACAACATACACAAAAATAAACTCCAAATGGTTTAAAAACTTAAAAATGTAAGACCAGACACTATAAAACACTTAGAAGAAAACATAGGAGAAACACTCTTTGACATAAACCACAGCAAAATCTTTTTTGACCCACCTAACCTACAAGAGTGACAGAAATAAAAACAAAAATAAACAAATACGACCTAATTAAACTTAAAACTATTGCACAGCAAAGGAAACCATAAACAAGACAAAAAGACAATCCTCAGAATGGGAGAAAATATTTGCAAATGAAGCAACAGACAAAGGATTAATCTCCAAAATATACAAACAGCTCATGGAGCTCAATATCAAAAAAACAAACAATGCAATTAAAAAATGGGCAGAAGACCTAAATAGACATTTCACCAAGGACGACATACAGATGGCCAAGAGGCACATGAAATGATGTTCAACATCACGAATTATTAGAGAAATGCAAATCAAAACTACAATGAGGTATCACCTCATGCCAATCAGAATGGCCATTATCAAAAAAGCTAGAAACAATAAATTCTGGAAAGGGTGTGGTGAAAAGGGAACCCTCCCACACTGTTGGTGGGAATGTAAATGGATACAACCACTATGGAAAACAGTATGGAGGTTCCTTAAAAAAAATAAAAAGAAAACTACCATATGACCGAGAAATCCCACAACTGGACATATACCCTGAGAAAACCATAATTCAAAAAGAGACATGCACCACAATGTTCATTGCAACGTTATTTACAATAACCAGGACATGGAAACAGCCTAAATGTCCATTGACAGATGAATGGATAAGGGAGATGTGGTATATATATACAATGGAATATTACTCAGCCATAAAAAGAAATGAAATTGAGTTATTTGTAGTGAGGTGGATGGGCATAGTCTGTCATGCAGACTGAAGTAAGTCAGAGAGAGGGAAAAAAATACCGTATGCTAACGCATATATATAGAATCTAAAAAAACAAAAAAGGTACTGATGAATATAGTTACAGGGCAGGAATAAATAGGTAGATAAAGAGAGTGGACTTGATGATACGGGGTGGGAGGGCGAGGTGAGCTTAGCGTCGACGTATTTACACTACCGAATGTAAAACAGTTGGCTGGTGGGAAGCAGCAGTATAGCACACGGAGATTGGCTCGATGCTTTGTGATGACCTAGCGGGGTGGGATAGGGAGGGTGGGAGGGAGCCTCAAGAGGGAGGGGCAATGGGGATATGTGTATGCATATGGCTGACTAACTTTGTTGTGCAACAGAAACTAACACAGTATTGCAAAGTAAGTATACTCTTATAAAGATGTATTTTAAAAAAAAGATATGACTTTAAGAGTGATCACAGATTTAATTTTCCAGGTATACTGAAAGAAACCAGAGTAGTGAAATTGCACTAAGGATGATGATAGCAACCGACTTCATTTTTATTTTATCTGCACATTGCACAAGAACTCTTAAGCCTGTGCATCACTGCTTTTTAAAAGAGAAGCTTCTTTCATTATAGGATCCTTTTTTTCTAATAAATATATTTATTTATTTAATTTATTTAAAAAAATAATTTATTGATATAAAACTATCAGGAGTTAATGAGTTCTAATCTACACTTGGGAGTAAAGCAAATTCGAAAAATCATCACATTGATGAAATAATGAATACATAATTTAATATGCTACTCAAAACTTAAGAAAAATAACTAAAGTCTAGAACTACATAATTTAGGTTATTAAATACAAAAGCATTTTCATGCAACTTCCAGAGATTCTTGCATGTCGTATAACATTTCTTTCTTAAAAGTGCCTTCCTGCATAATAATAACACAAACAAAATACATTTTTTTCTTTTTCTTATGTATTTATCAATACATTTCATTTCAAATTTATCAATAATGTATATAGCTTATAGCACATTTCAGGAAATGTCTATATGACAATATTGTGTTGTTTGGGGTGTTTTGGATTCTCTAAAATTAAGAGAAGATTAGGAGCCCCAATAATGATTAAAATAGAGATCCTCTTGTACAGTATTCTTGAAAATGGTGCCCCATGGATGGTCAAATAAAATGGCAGATAAATAGAATTTTAAGGGGCATGTGCAGCCGATTTTCTATTCTAATAAAAGCCATTATTGATTTTCAAAACATTATTTTCGAATCCAAACAATTAATTTTAAAAATAATTATTTCATGATCCAGTAAACAGGAAACCTGGCTCTTAGGAAAAGAAATCTAGCTTTACTCTTCCTAAATCTTGCAGAGTAACTTTACAGAAGTTCAGAATTTTAGGCAGTATTTTTAATAACCCAGCCTTTCTGAAAATATACAGGCTAATCAAGGATCCAGAACTGATAATGTTTTAAATGTCAACTTTATTTTGTAAAGTGCCAACTTTTCTTTGTAAACTAGTAGCAAAATTTTGGAATTATACAATGTGTAAACCCTTATTTACATTTAATTTTTAATATCAGAAGTTTTATTTTGCAGGGTAATTTAATTTACTGTGTTAAGAAGTAGAAGTCTATGAAGGTAAGGACATAGTACTATTTACCTTTCAATCCTCATAACAGTTCACATTCTGAAATATTGGAGGTTCTCAGAAAATAGTTGTTAATAAATGAAAATTTGATTAAGGACTGAATATGGTGATTTAGATGATCTTTCTCCTGAATGACACATTTATGTGGTTGATTCCAGAGTCATATTTTCCCGTAGGATCATATGGATGCTACAGTCTCTCCTGTGTGTTTGTGTGTGTATGCTTTAGTTTTTATTTTTAGCACCAGTGGAAGTCCTACAACTTGCTATTTCCATTGAACAGTCCATCATCAACATCTTTCCAAGTCAACATCTTTCCACCTATAGATTTACTTCATTTAAAAATATCAAAAAGTAAAACACAAATTAATAATATTGCATTGTGTAGACATACTAGAATTTCCTTACCTGATCCCTCTTAATGGCTATATTTATTGAATGTTCGTTTTCATATTAAATAATTCTGATATCAGTAATCTTATTACACATGTATTTGCACAAATGTTGCTCACACACCGGTTTCTTATCATTGGACTTTGCTTGTGGAATATGTAAAGATGAATTTGTGGTCAAGTTTATCATTCATTTCTTTGATGGTTTTTGGACTTTAAAAAAAAATGCTTTACAAGGGCTCCATTTTGAAACCACAGAATAAAAATCATTCATACATGTTTTCTACGTGTCCTTTCATGGTTTCAGTTTTACAGTCCACGCAGCCCAAGTCCCCGCAAAATCCCCAAGTGCTCCCAGGAGGAGGGACCCGCCCGAGCGCTGTGGGCCGCTAGTGCGCCCGCCCCGCCGGGAATCGCGTGGGGAGCGCTTCTCCGCGGCAGCCTCCCGGCGACCTCTTCCCAGTACCCGCCCTCTTTCCGTTGCCGGGGTCGCTTCCCGCGGTGCCGATCCCCGAGCTAGCTCCGAGGCGGAAGCCGCGGGACGAACTCCGGCGTTTGGGCGGCCCGCGCTGTACCCTCGCCGGCAGGCAATCGGGATCAGTCCCTCGGACTTTCCCGCCGCTTGTCGGGCGCCAAGTGGCCGCTGCTTGGAGACCGTCCCTTCCATCCGGAGCTTCAGTGACCTTCGCGAGGGCTGAGACTCAGCCTCCGGGCACGAGGCAGAGTTCCGGGAGGCCGGCGACGCTGGCGGCGACTGTGCCGGTGGTGCCCGCCGTTCATGTTGTCGCCGGCGATAGGCCGCCGAGGAGGCCTAAACCTTCTGAGGCTGTCGCTGAGCCCTGGGAAGGGTTGGGTATACTGGATGGGTGGACCAGCACCCCGTGGTGCCCCTTGGGTCACGGTGACCACAGGGACTGTTGTGTGTGACCAGGAGAGTGTGTCCGTGACTGGCGTCGTCCTCCGTGTGTCCCGTTGGTCGTACTTTCTCATATTTTCCAACTCGCCTGGAGGTTAGGAGCAACACGGATGGACGCAGACATCACCAACCCTAACCCTAACCCTAACCCTGACCCTAACCCTAACCCTAACCCTCCCTTTTTGACCTTCAATGAGCCTTTCTGCGTGTGTGTAGTTGGGAATGAGGAATATGTGCTCTTTTATCTCTTATCTGGGCAGGGCCCAGCCTCCTCTCTCACTCCTGGTATTTTGGAGTATCTGTCCACAGGGGAGAAACTCCAGCTCTTCACCCTGGGACCCATCTATCTCCTGCCTCATAGGGATGGTGCAGGGGCTTAGACCACAGACTTCAATCCTGAAAGCTGTTACAGTGGAAGTGGCAGTTCCAGGACTCTGGAGAGGGACGCTGCTAGACCTCCAATGGCCGACCCTGGCCACTTTCATACAGTGCTTCACCACCCAGGCCCTCTCCTGGGCCATCATGCCCAGGTCTCCGAGGCAGGTGGTGATGATGCACTTGGCCACACTGTTGAACTGGGTGACAGTGGCATGGATGGTTGGTGCCATGTGCTCATTTCCAAATGTGTTTTCTGGGACCAGATGGAGCCCAGGCACTGAGCGGGTACCACCTTCTTCAACACGTCCCGGGGAGCAGGGGGAACGTCACATGGGTCTGCCACACCCCGTCTTTGCATGCCCGGCAGGGGCATCACTGACAGTGGGAGCTCAGAAGTGGAGGATATAGCCAAGCCTGCCCATCTCCACTAACTGCCAGCTCCACAAGGCAGCTCAATTCTGCTCAACCCAAGGGAGCATCTTCCACCCACCCCAGTCACCCTTCTGCTCTAATTCCTTGTTCAAATGCACATTCCTCTGTGCAGCTACAACCAGGGGATTTGCCTGTTTCTGTCCCTTGAGGTTAAGGACACTTCAGATGTGTAATAGGTGCTGAGGCTGCTGAGTCTCTGGGCAGATTGGGGGGTGACCCGGGTACCTGGCTGCACACAGTGAGCTCTCCTCCCCCAAGCGATGGACCAGGCTCTGCCTGATGTTCTGCCTGTTCTACCTCTTTTAATCTGCACAGCCACTGTGTGGGAAGTCCTCTCATTGTCCATCTCTACTGATCTCAGGTGGACAGTGAACTTGCCCAGCTTACGTGGTTGATAAGTGGTGGATCTGGGGATCTGCACCCTGATCATAGGAGTCCACGCCATGAAAATGCAGGTGTGGGGCCCCAGGCCAACCATGAGTACCCACGTGCTCCGCACGCCCATCGGAGCCAACGGTCCTGGTGCAGCTGTCTCTAGCACTGCGTTGACCCTTCTTCTGACCCTTCAGCAAGCAAGAACCTTGGAGCTGGCACTAGAGCAGGATAAAGAGAAAGGTTCACCCACATAACTGACTTTCCCTGTGCCTTCCCCCAAACAGAAACATCTACTGTCTTTAAAAGGAATACCCAGCCCCTAAACCCTAACGCAGACAATCTTCCCTGCCTGCAGTCCCTTTACCCTCTGGCTTTGCCTCAGTGGACTCTAAAATCTCCTTCTGGACCAGGAAAATGGGGCATGGTGTTTCATGTCTGAGGCAGGCAAACTGACCTGCATGTATGCCAACTTTAGCCTAAAAAAGGGACAGAGCAGGGGCTGCCAGGTAAGCTGCAGGTACTAACACAACCAGGTGCCTAAGATGAGAGGCAGAGCGTGGGGGGAGTCACGTGTATAACAGAGCCGGATGCCTGGCCTCTCACTCAATGCTGTGCACCCGAAGCACCCTCCTTTGGCTCTTGGACCCAGATGATGGCCTCAGCCCACTTCCAACCCCACTGTGGTTATCCTTGTACTGGAAGGCCTGAGCCCGACAGAGATTGTGTGAGTCTGGTCTTCTTATTGACACTCTCCTCTCCAAGGTCATGGGCACAGCATACTCCATCCTCCATGCACATGAGCACCAGGACTGAGCTTGAGACAGCTTTGTGAACATGTTGCTCACCTCACCTCCTCTTCTGGTCCCCAGTTATGGGTGTCAGAGGAGGGTAGGTGGATTGAGATGGGGCTACGGAGGGGATGAGTCTCTCGGGGACCAACTCAACCCCTCTGATTCCCAGGGAGGCTGGGACCCTATCCACAGCTTTCTGCCCCATTTGCTTCTTCGGGGGAAACCCCCAGACATAAGCGTTCCCATGGGAACTGAAAGGTGTGCGGGCTCCAGCGTTCTGCCTGTCCTTGCCCAGCACGGCCTCCACACTCCCACTCTGTGCTGAGGCCTAGCACAGTGGTATTTGGGTCGACAGAGGAGCCTGTGAGCCCAAGGCCACTCAGAGTTTTAGTTGGTCCTGCCGTTTATATTTGTGTTCTAATATGGGAGGAGCACCCCTATCCAGAGGCAGCCATGAGGACATCACTTCTCATGCACTGTGGACATGACTACTTAAGATGTCTAGAGAGATGATCTGAAACTCAGTTTATAATTTAGCCCCAGGGATTGTGTCTGTTTTATTCTTTAAATTTAGTGTCTAGGAAAATGCCTGCATGTACTGGGTACTTAATCTATATTACTGAATGAGTGAGTGCCAACCAGAACCATCCCAGGTATCTGGGTGGGCCTGGAGTTCCTCTGCCTGCTCCCAGAAATTCCTAATCTGGCCACACCAAGGACTAGGTCCAGAACCAGATGGATGCAACCACAAAACTTCTTTGCAAATAGGAAATCAGGGTGATTTTCATGTGCTTTTCCAAACTCAGAAAAACCACAGGCCGGTGCAGGATGAGGCAGAGAGCTTCTTCACTGGGAAGAGAGAAATATAAATGTGAAGACACAGAGCATGGCCAGCAGCCCTCTCTGCAGAGCCAGCCACCAGGCAAGCATCTACCGTGACTTGCTACAGTAACCCTACGAGGTTCATACTTTTATCCCCCTACTTGTGTGAAGAGGAAAGTGAAGCTCAGAGAGGTGTGGTGACATTCCAAAGACACACAGACAAAGGTGGGACACTCGCCACCATGCTGTGGCTGGCACAGCCCTCGCCTATGAAACTGCTCATGTAGGACCTGTTGGGCAGTAGTGAAGGCCTGATAGGAGCACAGGGACAGCGTGGTGGAGGTGATGTTTCTACCTGGGAATGCTGGTACCAGGGACTCTCTCTGATTCTTCCTTGTGCCTGCTTTGAGGGGCAACATTATTCAGGCATCGTCCGGGGACAGGGCTGTCTGTTTTCACACCGTGTGGACAAGGAAGGACATATACACAATGGCAGCATCATAAATCACCAGTAGGATCAGGATGTGGAGCTCAGACCAGAAACTAGTAGCATAGCAGGAAGTGGTGCAAGAGGAGGACCTGAGTGCCCATCTCGAAAAAAGTTCTAGGTTTAAAAGTATAAGTTAAGTGGAGGGGGCTGATCGACAGTCGACCCTTCAGGACATTCTGTTATCTGGTGAACACCAGCACCTCCCTGTTTTAAGTACATCAGCCCAGTTAGGCATCAGTAAACATCACTGTTGACATAAGAAAATAGACGGTTAGGAATTACAAACAAGTACTCAAGATCATACAGGTCAAACAGGGAACTGCCCAAAGCACGGGCTGAATGACATTCCCTCTAAGCTGCCTGAGGCTTGGTCTGCTCTTGATGTGGAACAGAAGGCCCTGGAAAACCACATTCCTCAGAGGACCCCAAGCACTTGCCAGATTCATGTTTGGGTTCTAGGCCAACTCTGATCACCTGTAAGTCTTGGGATTTGAGACTCCTCTGCACCTGTTTTCACTGAAGACCAGAATTTGATGTTGTTGGCGGCCTGCCCCTTGCCTCGAAACGTGGAAGAGTTGAACCCATTGACCAGCTCCACAAAGATCTTTGGGTGGAACTCT
This sequence comes from Delphinapterus leucas, assembly GCF_059928025.1. NCBI lineage: Eukaryota > Metazoa > Chordata > Mammalia > Artiodactyla > Monodontidae > Delphinapterus > Delphinapterus leucas. The sequence goes on from NW_028322276.1 coordinate 1,375,117, forward strand.
GCAAAGAACTGTCTGGTAGGTGGGCCAGGATTGATCAGGAGCCTACCTGAACATTGCCACAGGGAGAGTCCCCATGAGAATTTCTGTTCCTCAGTTCAGGAACAGAGAGGCATCTGTCAAGTTCCCCAGCCAGGGGGGAGAGCAGATGAAAGCTCTAGGGATCAGGTTTAACATGTGCACAGATGATCTTGGTCTCGAGCGCTCACCTCACATCCTGCCAGCCACGAACTGGGGTTTGGGCATGACAGACCCCCCGGGCTGCTGACACTTGACAACCTGCTCCTGCCCTGGAAGGACGTACCCCTCATCCCCTGTCCCCACCACCCCCTTCACACACAAACAATGCTGGGCTGCTCTCTGTTACCTTTCGGTGCCTCCTGCCAAATGGCCAGAGGTATCGGTGATGAGGGCTGAGCAATGTCCACAGCAACCAAAAAGTCCCTCAGCCCAGAGCCTCTGAAAAGTGGGGCACAACAGGAGAATAGATTGTTCTCTTGAGAGTCTCCAGTCGAGTGAGCTCTTGGGGGGCTCTCCCTATAATGTGGTGGCGTCATAACCAGTGTTTAAGTTCTGTTGGGGCCTCTCACCAAGGAAGTGAGGTCACTTATTCAAGATTTTATTACCTGGGATCCTCCCTTCAATCAAATCTACCCAAATCCGCTTCTATGCTGTTAACTGCTCCACCCCCCCATGTCATCCTCTTTTTTGTACACGATGAGGTGATACAGCCCTGGACACAGCTGTCTGGAAATGTAACTAGGGTCCTAACTTTCAGGAGATAGAGCTGAAATCACTCCCTTTTCTCACCAGTTCTGTTTCCTGGAAAACACCGTGCTCCTCTCAGCTGTTCCTCAGTCTTCCAACCTGCACAGTGGAGATCGGGCTAGAATGTTCTTTCTAGGAGCATCACCATGTGCATTGAGATAATATCTATAACAGCTGTGGCTAGTGTCACATGTGTCTAAACCGCAAAGTAGAGACTGGAAAATTACAAGAAGGGGGGTGGGTCACAGCATAAAATAACTCAAAAGATGTCCGAGTTTCAGTAAGGTGAAATTGGAACTGTCACTTCCCCTCTTGGCCTCATTTTTAGGTCAGCAGCATGAAGGGGTTGAAATTAATGGAAATTCACTCATTGTCACCCTTCAGAGTAAAACTGTTCAGTTGTTTCCTGTTATAATTTGAATGAGACCCAAGTGACTCAAATTGGCCTGTGCGGTGGGCAGCCTCCACATGGCACCCAGTGACCCCATCTTTGCTATACATACCGCTGTGTAACTACTAAGTGGTTAGCAAATACCCCAATCAGTAGATTTTAGTCAAAGTGATGGAATGTCACGTGTATGCTTTAATTTCAAAAATCGCTCACCTTCCTTTTATTCCCCAATTTTCCACTTCCCTCTCTCCTATCCCTGAATTGAGGAATCAAACACAGATATTTTGAGCTGTCATATAAAGAGCCACACAAAGGAGAGAATCGAGGCATTGCCCAAGTCAACACACAGAAAGGAACTCAAACTCCAAATCCAACCTGCATCCTGAACCCTGTGAGTAAAGTTGGGACCAAATCCTCTGTCACTTGAGTCTCAGTTGAGGCTGCAGCCCCAGCCTGTGAGGCACCTTGAGGCAGAGGAGTCCATTAAGCTGTGCCCGTATTTCTTACCCACAAAAATTGCGAGCTATTAGATGTATGTAATTTTAAGATGTAAGGTTTGGGGTAAATGTTGTTAGAAAGAAACAGATACCTACCTAACAGTCTAGCACACCCCAGGATATGGCCCTGACTTCCTGACTCCCCCTAACCCCCGCAGGTTTTTCTCCAGTTCTACTCATCACTTTCCAGCTTCTCTGACCCACTCACTTCTGCCCACATGTGTCTGCAGAAGTGGTGACTTCTCCCTGACATGCTGCTCCCAGATGTGTGAGGTCTGGCTCGCTCTTGTCATTCTGGTCCCCGTAACTGTCACTCCAGTGAGGCCTCTGAGACCCTCCTACCCAGGGATTCCCCAAACCTCCCTCAGAGCACAGTCTTTATTTCCAGTCTCACACTTGCTCTTTTCTTTCATATGTCTTGTTCCTGTACTTCTGGCCATCTCTGCTCCAGGCTGTGAGCTCCTGGAAACTAGGGAACTCTTGGTCATTTTGTGCCCCACACAAGGGCACCTGGCAGAGAAAGAGTGCTTGGTGCATAGTTGCTGAAGGAATATATGTGATTATCTTGGCGTCCTCCTCCCTTTTAACCAGCTGGACTGTGGAGGTGAATGCTACTAACAAGAGTTTAAAGGTGTATGTGTAGCAGGGGGGACAACATAGCCCTCTATGTGGCCCTCAGTGGGTATCAGTGATGCAAAAGCCTGTCTGCTCCTAGGTGACCAGCACTACAACTGTGGTCCCGGGCCTGCACACCCCTCAAAACCTGGTCCCTTTATTTGGGTGTCCTCAACACAGAGGCTCCTCAGAGTCACAGGGGCATAGAGGAGACCATACAGGTTCCAGGGCAGTGCAGTGAAAGTGGCCCCAGAAGCTTCCTTTTCCCCACCGTTTTGTCCATCACTGTGGTGTCTCTTTGCTCGTGAGGGATGACCTCAGCCAAAACAATGATATTCCCACATCCAAATGAGGACCACGAGGCCCCAACAAAGACTGGTCTTCTTCCTAGAACCCTGGCTCTGGGTCTGAGGCTCTGCCCGCTTGTGCTCACAAGGCCTCATTTCCCCAGCTAATCCCTCCTCTAAGGGACCTCCGTGAAGTGGAAAGCATTTTGCCAAACTCTCAGAACACAGTAGTCAGTGGTGGAGAACCAAGGTTCTCAACAGTCTTTCCAAGCATGCAGAACACTTGCAATCCACCACGGCAAGCACACAATTTGAAGAGAAAGAAAGCCCTTCTCCCCTGCAGCACTGTCTACACTGGGGAATGGGGTGTGTGCTCAGCCTTGGTCTAGAAGATCAGAATGGTGGACTGTAAGACCCCAGGCCCTGTCCCCTGGAGAACACTAGTGAGATGGCCCACGCCCAGGCAGGTCTGTGGGAACCTGGAGAATCCCCCTCATTCTTTCGACCTCTGGACACACTGCCAGAGGGGTGGACGCCCCTGCTCCATGGCAGAGCTGTCTCCAACATTTTCCTGCTCTCCTCGGCACTTACATATTGTTTTCTCTTCCTTAACCACCCTCGCATCACCCCCAGCTGTGAACCCGATTTCTATTTGTACATACATGCGTCTGCATGGAGATGCGGAGAGAGTAATGGCCCAACTTGTGCCGGCTTGGCAGGGGTTCACCAGGATCTTAAGGGCTCTTATTTCAAAACTAAACGTGATGGGAGGGACTGAGTACTGGCTTAGGGAGCTGGATTCCTCACTCTTATTCTGGCCTCTGGTCACATATGATGTCCTAGACAAGTCCCTGCCTCTTTCTGGGCTTCAGTTTTCAAATTATATAAAGAGGGCTTCGATGCAGAGATGCATAGGCACGTGCACAGCCAGACAGGTCCCCAGGCTCCAGCAAGAGTAGATGGGTTGTTGGCGTGAGTGAGCTCAGGCAGGCACAGGTACACAGGCCTCCTAACATGGGCAGATGCAGGCGGACATGTAGCAGGAGTGACCAGGATACCTATGTCCTAGCACAAGCAAGAGACAGGGCACCTGTACCCCACCTTCCTGCACCAGCATGAACACTGCAAGAAGGGCTCTCCTCAAAGGTGAGCTCTGTCTGATGCCCCCACCTGCTGTGTCTAAAAGGTCCACATTCTCTGGAGCCCTAAGGACGAAGATCATTCACAGTGAAGTGGTTCCCAGCAAGTAAATTGGGGATGGAAGTGATATTTTCTTTGTAGAGGCTCAGGCCCTGGAAACACGCTCCCTGATTTGCCATACATTTTCCCTTTACAATTGAGTGGAATAAACCCAAGGAACATACCCGTAGTTGAAAGCACATGTTGTTGTTGGACAATCCACAAATTGAACGTTGCTGGGTCCCTGAATCTCTTATTGGAAGAAAATCAACAAGCAGAATCATTTGCTATTTCGAAGCCTTTGTTGAGCTGTTATATGATGTGAGTGTAAGTTTATGAAAGGTTCAAACAACTGATATTTTCATGTATATCTGTTAAGCAGCTAATTTTAAAGTCTGTAACAAAAGTATGTTCTGAAGAAATTTTTTCAAGAAAAATTACTTTCCAAAGTCTGAAAACAGAAAATCCCACGTGAAGTTCTGAAAGGATAAGTTTTAAAATGTAATTCATGAGTTTGTTTATTTAAGCAACTGATTATGAATTTTGTAAATAATTTTGGATATTAGAAATGTGTATCTTAAATACATTATCATTTTGTTTTCTGATATTTTATATTTAACGTATTTTACATTACTTTCTTGTGCATAAAAATATAATTGAATAAAGGTGGTCATAAGCAGAACGTTTTTTCTTGTTTCCTTATTTTTTGAGAGGATTTGCTAAATGAGGGAAAACACAGTTTGATTCCCTCCCTGACAAGCTCCAAGGTATGTCAGCTGTATTCCACTGCTTCAGATAGCTAACGATTTCTTGGAATTAACTGTGGACTCCTATTCTCAAATGAGGAAAAGTCCATAGATTTTCTACTCTCATCTTCTGTTTCAGTTATTTGTGATTGTGATCAACTCTGTATATTACTATAGAGAATTTTATTCGAAGCAGAGCAGCTGTCCTCTGTGTCTAACAGGTTGAAGATCCAGTGGAGAATCTGATGGTGGAAATTGGTGGCTCTTTTTTTAGGGACCTGAAATGGATACTGTCATTGTGGCATAGAATAGAGGTTATTATCATTTTGGGGGGAATGACCTAAAAACCAGATGACATGGCTCCAAAGAGTGGGGCACATCTCAGGCAAGAGAGCGGGCATGGCTGGATCAGAGCATCACCAGTGCCATCAGCAGAGAGGCTGGGGCACTGAGATTTTGAGTAACTTAGCATCCTGGCTGGGAGGGGCCACATGTTCTCCAGTGAGTTCGAGCATCCTACACTTCCCCCAAGGGCCTGCAGGGGGGGCACGAAGCCACTATGTCACAGGCGATGGGGCGCATGCGCAACTGCACCCGGACTTGATGGGCGGTCTTCCCTGAGGACGGAGTGGAGGCGCCATGGCGGTTGCGGGCCCGCGTGTGGGGCTGGCTGGTCTGCGGGAGGAAGACGTTCCCCGCCCGCGCCCCGGCCGGTGCAAAGGGGCTGTGCCCGCTCCTCGAGGCTCCGCGTCTTCCTTTCCGGCCACCCCGCGCGGTGTATCCCCACCTTCTCAGGTAACGTTCGATGTCGCTTGTTGTCCCTCGGATCCGGTCTACGAGGGGCCGGCGGCGTGGAGGCTGTTCCCGGCGGGGCGTCTGTTCCGGACGCGGGGCGGTTGGCGGGAGGAGCTCCGCCCGAGGCGGAGCGCGGGGAGCGCGTGTCCTCGTGGGCGGCGCGGCTGGGCCCCGGACCCTCGGGCCGCGGGGAAGGAGCTGGGGCGCGGGCGACCGGGAGAGTTCACCGTCGCGGACAGACTCTGCTGCGTTTCCTCAGACGCCCCCGGAAGGTTGTAAAAATGTCTCTTTTTTTTAGTGGCCAAGAGAAATGTTTCCGCCCCTTGTCCTCAACAGCACGGAATTATCCACTTATTCCTTTGTTCAAAGACCTTAACTAACAGACTATACACGGATGATGTGCAGGTAACGTGGATCTAGTTGAAAACGTATTGAAAGAGTAAAAAAACAGGGCTTCCCTGGTGGCGCAGTGGTTGAGAGTCCGCCTGCCGATGCAGGGGACACGGGGTCGTGCCCCAAAGAGTAAAAAAAACAGTGTAGTAAAACACACTATGTTAAGTTTTATAGTTTAAACATGTCAGAATCAGAATTTATTGTACTTTACTTTTCCGTCTTAAAGGAATAAAATTATTTGGAGCGTATTGTCAGCTATGGATCGGCACTTGCCATCTACCTCGACAAGGATTAAATCAGGTGCTGGTGCAGCTGCTGCAGCCGCTGACCTTCAACACCCCCTGAAAGGAGTTCAGGGTGGAGAGCGGAAATGACCCGCTCTGTGCTTGGGGGAAGCTGGCAGGACAGCTCTTCAGAGAGTTAGATACTTTCAGGAAGAGCTTTTATGAGCCCAGTTCTTGTATCTCCTCGTGTCTAGAGAAGCACTGAAATCCTTTATGGTGACGTCACTAGCCGGAGCCTGCATGAGCCGAGCAGAAACCTTCTGCAAAAATTAGATGTGCTCGATTGCGTGTACTCCCCCTTCACCAAAATTACATATACACTGACCTTCCCCCTGCCTCTTTGGAACAGTTTCTTGGAGCTATCTGAGATTCTGTCTCCCTGGATATAGTCTTTATTTTTCCCCCAATAAAACTTAACTCACAACTTTCATGTTGTGCTATTTTCTTTACGTCACCAATATTTATTATTATTATTTTTTTACAAATCATTCTTTTTAAAATTTATTTAATTTATTTTACTTTTGACTGCATTGGGTCTTCGTTGTTGCATGGGCTTTCTCTAGTGGCGAGCGGGGGCTACTCTTTGTCGCGGCGTGCGGCTTCTCATTGCGGTGGCTTGTCTTGTTGCAGAGCACGGACTCTAGGTGTGTGGGCTTCAGTAGTTGTGGCTCGCAGGCTCTAGGGCGCAGGCTCAGTAGTTGTGGATCACGGGCATAGTTGTTCCGCTGTATGTGGGATCTACCCGAACCCGGGCTCAAACCCGTGTCCTCTGCATTGGGGGGTGGGTTCTTAACCACTGCACCACCAGGGAAGCCCCACAATGAGCAATATTTAAGATGTAGTTCTTAGCTTTTTTCTCATTTTCAAGTCAAAATATTGCTGTGTTTGAAATTTTCTCATAATACAGTGACAGTCTTAAATATTTATACACATAAGCTGATTGAAAATTTTTCTGCAATATTCCAATGTGACTAGTATTATTAAAAATCATAATATTCATGTCAATACCAAATTTTTATAAGAATGTAATTTAAAAAATCGTGAATCACTTTTAGAAGTTCCAGGCACAGTGACGATTTTTAAAATACCAACCATTGCATACTTCATAAGACCATTTAAGATGAAATATATTAAAACTTAAAACTTCAACAGAATACTTAAAAGGTAAGACGGGGCTGCTTTTTGTAAATTAAATACATTCATAGCAAATAAATTTTCTGCTAATAGAGAATATGAAAGTTTTTAGCTTAATGTTGTATAGTGCCATTCAAAGATGAAATTAGGATATCGATAATCTCCTTATTATGTATTTTAAGCCTCTTTCCCATAAGAATTGATATTTCTATCTGTAGAATCTTCGTAGCTTATTCATTTACTTTTTATTTTGGTTTATTTTCTACAACAGAAAGAGTATTCCTATGTTGTGTTAAAGTTTTTATTCTCCTAACCTAGTTCAAGGTTACTTTCTGACATTGGTTGTAAACAAGGGGAGAGGCCTTATAATAAGCATGCGATTTTTCCTATAGTCAAGATGTTTTTCTTGGATGACTTTCTTTACAATTTCCACTTTGGTCACAATATTATCCCATTGTGACAACTGCATAAAAATTTGTAATCTATTTATACCTATATGCTTCTTATTTCACCACAGTGTATTTGTTAATATGATTTTACATTAAATATTAATATAACATAGTTGATTTTATTCATATATGCTAACATGTTTTATATAGGCGCACACATATATGAATATTTGTTACATGCCATTCATTTGCATAGAATGATAGTTGATTGTATCTGATCTTTCTGACTGACAATTAGATAGATTTATGTGTGTTTAAAGTACTACTTAGAACAGACATTAAAATATCACATCGTCTCATTATACAGTATTTTAAAGGTCATATTTTAAATTGTGGGAGCAGAAATTTTGTCCATTAAGGTTAAGAAATGATCAGGTCACAATTTTGGCATCGTCATGCTCAGTGGAGGAAAGTGGCTTCTACGTCTTCATACATATGCCACAGTTACACCTGTATGATATCTGTGAGCATGAGCATTTTTATGTCAACATTATCTTTTCCCAATATACTCGTAATTACCTGAGGTATATCATATCTAGTTTTTCCTTTTACTTCAGTACAATCAATAAAGCTTTCTTTTGCAGTGATGGCATTTTTTTCTTTTTTAACATGAAGGTACCTTGTCATCTGACATATTTGTACATGATGGGCTACTGCTCTTGTACAAAGCAAAAGTACTTTCATTTCATATTTTCATCTGTATTCCAGATCTAACCTGATTTCTTAGGAGCATTATATACTTTTTTAAACTGTATTAAACACATAAGAACAGATCACTTTTTATCTTTACCTACCTCATGAGCTAAATGGATATAGACATTATAATAACATGTAAGGTTGACAAAATTGGGAAGCATTCCAGGGTTTGAGCTTCAAGTAATTTTATGTAATCTTCTAAGAGGTAATTTATTTCTGGGTTATTATATGACAACATCTACAATCACTTGCAAGTTTGTGTGCCATTTGGGCTTTCTGATATTGTCACTTTCAGCTATCCCCTAGGAACTGAGTTTGAATTTTTTTTTTTCTTTTTGCGGTACGCGGGCCTCTCACTGCTGTGGCCTCTCCCATTGCGGAGCACAGGCCCCGGACGCGCATGCTCAGCGGCCATGGCTCACGGGTCCAGCCGCTCTGTGGCATGTGGGATCCTCCCGGACCGGGGCACGAACCCGTGTCCCTGCATCGGCAGGCAGACTCCCAACCACTGCGGGACAAGGGAAGCCCTGAATATTTTAAAAAACACTTCTGATTAGAAAATATCAGGATGAAACATTGAATTTTTGTGGTCAGAACTCTGTTCTCATTATTCTAATGTAATATTTGAGTTGGCACATAATTTGACTTTGTTCCATTAGTATGAAATGTAAGCATGGAAACAAAATTTTAAAAAGCATTCTTGGAATAAATGAACCAGTCACAATGAATTATTAGTTATTTTATTTTTATTTTATAAATGGGCTGTTTGAATATGTTCAGCCATGAAGTGACATGTAGACTCACTTCTGAGTCCTGACAGACATCTCTGGTGAGTGACTTCTTAGAAAGTGACTCAGGATACAGCCATACCAGTAAAATGACAGCAGCCAAAAGAAAAAAAAGAAAAACTCCCAAATAACAAAATATATAATAAATGATTATACACATGTGCATTCTTAATTTAACATAAAATATGTAAAATTGGTGTTATTGGAAATTTTCTACTATAATGGGTAATTTACTTCTCTCTGTTATAAATTCTATTTAACAAAATGAAACAGTACAGCTAGGTGACAGGGAAAATTAATAGTAATTACTGGTAGGACAATTTAAAAATAATATGTGTTAGAAAAAAATAAAAATTTGTTTAATACATTTTCATTTTAAAATTGTTTCAGATTTATAGAAAATTTGCAAGAATAGTGCAGGATTTCACAATTAGCCCAGACTCGGTTTCCTCTCTTATTACCGTTTCATGTCATTAGGGTACATTTTTACAGTTAATGAACTAGTGTTGACACCTGATGATTAACTATAACCCACACTTTTTTCAAATTTTCTTAGACTTACCTTTTCTTCTTCTAGGATTGCATTCAGGATATCTCACCCTCATTCCATTTAGCTGCCATTTCTCTTTAGGACACTGTTAGTTATAGTTTCTGAGACATTTCTTGTTTTTGATGACCTTGACAGTCTCGAATTGGGATTTACCTGTTGTCTCCCTCGTGATTAACCTGGGGTTATGTGTTTCACTTCATATCAAGGGCACATGCTCTGCAGATGACTTACTACTGTTGATGTTGCCCTTGATCACCTGGCTGAGGTGGAGTTTGTCAAGTTCCTCACTGTGACATCAATCTTTACTCCCTTCCATTCAGTGTGTACCGTTTGGAAGGCTGTCACTGCGTGCAGGACACATTTAGGGAGTTGGGAAGTTATGCTCCACCTTTCTGATAATTAAACATCTGTATCTATTATTTGGGATTTTGCCTGAGCGATTCCTACACTCCCATATTTATGTATCTGTTTTTTCCAGAAAAAATAACCAGTAAGTTTATGAAATGATGCTCCATCTCAGAAGGATCAGAGAGATGCTGGGTCCAAACATCTGTGCCTTGAATACTGTCCAGCACATAGTCTTGCTCAGTAAATACCTGTGAATAAGACTTAAAAGATATGAGAGAGGGCATACACAGTGTGCATAGGTGGCAAAAGCAGATTCCAGGCAGAGGGGAGAGCAAGGTAAAATGCTGTAAAGAAGGAACATGGCTGGCTTGTTTGAGGAAAGTTGGGAATGCTGGGTGGTTGAAGTTAAGTGAGCAAGGGATAGAGCCCTTGGTGTTGTCAACAGATTGTCGGCCATTTAAAGGACATTGGCTTTTACTCTGTGTGAAGCAAAGGACCAGTGAATGGTTGTAAGCAGAGGAGGGCTATCATCTGACTTCCTCTGGCTGCTGTCCTACCAACTGACTGAAGGGGCAAAAGGAGGATTGGGGCGCCAATTAGGAGACTGCTGTAGTAACCAAGGTGGGAGCTCAGGCACGTTGTTAGCCCTGGTGATGGGGACCAGTGGCCAGATATTCGTTGTGGTTTTGCAGGTAGAACTGGGGCCAGCTACATGGATATGACACAAGGTTCTTCACTCAGAAAGGCCCATGCTTGGTTTCATGCTCTTGTGTCCATCTTGAAATTCTTCTTTTTTTTCTTTTCTCCTCCAGATTTATTGAGACATAATTGATATACAGCACTGTGTAAGTTTAAGGTGTACAGTGTGGTGATTTGATACAGATATATAGTGTGAAATGATTACCGCAATAAGGATTCCTCTATAAACTCACATCATTAACTATTTTGTGTGGTAAAATTTTTGAGATCTACTCCCTTAGCAACTTTCAAATATATAATACAGCGTTGTTAGCTATGGCCACCATAATGCATGTTAAAATTCTCAGAACTTACTCATCTTAAAACTGAAAGCTTATACTCTTTGATGCAACGTATGATTTGCAGATATTCTCTCCTAATCTGTATGTAGACTATATATATATATATATATATATATATATAAAGCTTTTTAGTTTCATATAATCCCATCTGTTGGTTTTTACTTTTCTGGCTTATGCTTTTGGGATCATATCCCAAAATTATTGCCCAAACCAGTGTTAAGTAGATTCTTCTTTATGTTTTCTTTTGGAGTTTTATAGTATCTGGTCTTATGTTTCAGTCTTCAAATTAATATTTGTGAGTGGTATAAGATAGGTGTCCAGTTTCATATTTCTGTATGTGGTTTTCCAGTTTTCCCAACAGAATTTGGTGAAGACACTATCATTTCCCCTTTCAAAATTGCATTAAAACGAATAAATATTTAGAAATAAACTTAACGAAGGAAATGAAAAATTTGTCCTTTGAAAACTACAAGACTTTGATCAAAAAAAATTGAAGAAGACAAAACAAGTGAAAAGATATACAGTACTGTGTTCTGTGATCAGAAGAATTATTGTTGTTAAAATGTCCATACTACCCAAAGACATCTATAGGTTCAATGCAATCTCTATCAGAATTCCAGCAGCATCTTTTACAGATATAGAGAAATCAATTTTAAAATTTTGTACGTGACCACAGGAGGCCGCAAATAACCAGAGCAATCCTGAGAAAGAAAAAATTGGGAGTCATCACACTTCCTGATTTAAAATTATATTACAGGGGCTTCCCTCATGGTGCAGTGGCTAGGAATCCGCCTGCCAATACAGGGGACACAATTTCAAGCCCTGGTCTGGGAGGATCCCACATACCACAGAGCAACTAAGCCAGTGCACCACAATTACTGAGGCTGTGCTCTAGACACCACGAACCACAACTACTTAACCCACGTGCCACAACTACTGAATCCCGCGTGCCTAGACCCCATGCTCTGCAACAAGAGAAACCACCACAATGAGAAGCCCGTACAGCACACGGAAGGGTAGTCCCCACTCGCTGAAACTAGAGAAAGCCCGCGCGCAACAACAAAGACCCAGCACAGCCAAAAATAAGTGAATAAGTAAATAAATTTATTTTAAACAAAAAGAAACAATATTACAATGCTGTAGTTACACGACACTATGATATTGGCACTAAAATACACACATAGACTAAAGGAACAGAATAGAGAGCCCAGAAGTAAACCCCAGTGTATAAGTAAGTAATATTTGAGATGGGAATAAAGCACACTCACTGGGCAGGATAGTCTCTTCAACAAATGGTACTGGAACAACTGGATACTACTTATAATTTTGGGGGGAACCTCCATACTGTTTTTCACAGTGGCTGTATTAATTTACATCTCTACCAACAAGGCACAAGGATTTTCTTTTCTCCATGTTCTTTCAAACACTTGTAATCTCTTGTGTTTTGGCTGTAGCCATTCTAACAGGAGTGAGATGATCTCGTGATTTTGATTTTCATTTCCCTGATGATTAAAGACATTGAACACTTTTTCATATATCTGTTGGACATTTGTATGTCTTCTTTGGAAAATATATCTATTCAGATCCTTTCTCCATTTTTAACCAGTTGTTTTTTGTTTTGTTTTGCTTTTCTGTGTGGTTTTATTTTTTTCTGTGCAGAAGGTTTTTTAGATTTTCTTAGTCCCAGTTTATTTTTGCTTTTGCTTTGTTGCCTGTCCTTTGGGGTCATAACCAAAAAATCACTATTCCCAAGACCAAGGACAAGGAGATTTTCCCCCAGGATTATTTTAGGTGTTTTATGGTTTCAAGTCATACATGTTTGTCTTTAATCTCTTTTGAGTTAATTTTTGTGAGTAGTGTGAGATAGGGGTCCAGTTGAATTCTTTTACATTCATTAGACTGTACCAGTTTACATTTCCACCAAATATGCACACAAGTTGCCTTTTCTTCACATTCACACAAACATTTGTTTTTTCTTCTCATTTTTATAATAGCCATTCTAACAGGTGTGAGCTGATGTATCATTGTGGTTTTGATGATTATTGGTGTTGAGCATCTGTTCATGTACCTGTTGGCCATCTGTATGTCTTTTTTGGGGAAAAATGTCTTTTCAAGTCCTTTAGCCCATTTTTTATTTAATTTTTGACTGCTATTATTTTATGTTACTTCTCCTATATTTTGAATATTAGCCCCTTATCAAAAAAATGGTTTGCACATATGTTCTCCAGTTCTATAGCTGCTTTTTAGTTTGCTGATTGTTCATTTTGCTATGCAAAGTTTTTCGTTTGTTTGTTTGCTGTTCCACTTTTCTTTTTTTTTTTTGCTTTTGTGGCTCCCACATTTGGTATTATATCCGAAAAATATTTGCCAAAACTATATTGAGAAATTTGTTCTTTATGCTTTCTTCAAGTAGTTTTACAGCTTTAGGTCTTATATTTAAGCCTTCAGTCCACTTTGAGTTAATTTTTGTGAGTGGTACAAGAAAGGGGTCCAATTGTATTCTTCTGTAGGTTGTTATCCAGTTTTTTTCCAGCACCATTTATCCAAGAGACTGTATTTCCCCTACTACATGTCCTTGGCTCCCTTGTCAAATATTTGTTAACAGTAAATGACTGGTTTTATTTCCGTGCTCTTGATTCTGTTTCATTGGATTAAGTCTCTATTTTTTGCCAGAATCTATTGTTCTGATTACTATAGCTTTGTAATAAAGTTTGAAGTTAGGAATTGTGATGCCATTAGATTTGTTCTTCTTTGACCAGGTTGATTTGGCTATTAGTGGTGTTTTGTGGTTCCATACAAATTTTAGGGTTGTTTTCTCTTTCTCTGAAAAAATCATTGGAATGTTGACAGAGATTGCACTGAATTTATAGACAGCTTTGGGTAGTATAGATATTTTTACAATATTGTTCTGTTTCATAACCATGGAAACGTTCTTCATTTATTTGTATCTTCAGTTTTTTCATCAGTGTTTTTTCATTTTCAGTGTATGGATATTTTACCTACTTGGTTTAATTTATTCCTAAATGTTTTATTTATTTCTGATGCCATTTTAAATATGATTGCTTTTTACATTTCTTTTTCAAATTGTTGTTAGTATATAGAAGTACAATTGCTCTTCACATGTTGATTTTGTATCTTGCAACTTGACTGAATTTGTCTATAATTAGTAATACATTTTTTTGGAATCTTTGGGATTGTCCCTATATAAGATTATATTAAATGCAAACAGAAATAGCTTTACTTCATCCTTTTCAATTTGTATTTCTTTTATTTATTTTTCTTGCCTAATTGCTCTGGCTGTGGCTTCCAGTATTATGCTGAAAAGGAGTGGTGAGAGTGCACAAAACTTATTTTGTTTATATTTTTAGCAGAAAAACCTTTCAAACTTTCACCATTGATTTTAATGTCTGCTGTGAATTTGTTCAATATGACTTTTATTGTGTTGAGGTACATTCTACGTATAGCAATTTGTTGAGTATTTTTTATCATGGAAGGTTCTTTAATTATTTCACATTCTCTTTCTGTATCTATTGAGATAACCACATGATTTTCATATTTCATTCTCTTAATGTGGTGCATCACATGTTTGAATTACATAGGTTGAATTACCCTTGCATTCTAGGGATAAATTCCACTTGATCATGGTGTATGATCCTTTCAATATACTGTTGAATTTTGTTTGCTAGTATTTCACTGAGAATTTTTGCATCTATGTTAGTAATACTTGACGGTTGTTTTTTTTTTTTTTCTTGTAATGTTCTTATGTAGCTTTGGTATCAGGATAATGCTGGACTCATCAAATGAGTTTGGGAATGTACCTCAAAGTTTTTTTAGAAAACTTTGACATGGAGTTGTTTTAATTCGATTTAAATGTTTGGTTGAATTTCCCAATGGAAATTGGAAAATTTCCATCTGGTCCTAGCCTGTTTTTTTTTTTTTTTGGTAAATCTTTTATTACTGATACAATCTTTTCACTCATCATTGGTCTGTTTGGTTTGTCTATTTCCTCATGATTCAGTTTTGGTAGTTTTTATGTTGCTAGGAATTCATTTCTTCTAGGGTATCAAACTTGATGGTATATATGTGTTGACGGTCACCTCTCATGAGCTGTTGTATTTTTGTTGCATCAGTTGTAATGTTTCCTTTTTCATTTCTGATTTTATTTGAGTATTCTCTTTTATTCTTCATTAGTATAGCTAAAAGGTTAATTTTGTTTTCATTTCAAAAACCACCTCTTGCATTGATGTTTTCTATTGTTTGCATGTTCTCTGTTTTATTTCTGTTCTCATATTTCTTATTTCATTGCTCTGCTACTTGTGAGCTTAGTGGTTTTTCCTTTGTTTGCTAGTCCCGTGAGAAGTAAGGTTGTTTACTTGTGATCTTTCTTTTTTCTTATTGTAGGCATTTTTTTCAATAAACTCTCTTATTACTGTTTTTCTTGCAGCCCATAAGTTTTAGCAAGTTGTGTTTCAATTTCCTTTTAAGATTTTTTTTTAATTTCAAAGATATTATTGTAAAGCTGTTGTAATTTTCCCTCCAGTTTTATTGAGATATAATTGAACACAGTACTATTTAAGTTGAAAATGCACATTATAATGATTTGACTTCCATATATTGTGAAATTGTTACTGCAGTAAGATTAGTTAACATACATCGTCTTATATAGATGCAAGAAAAGAAAAATAAGGAAAATATATTTTCCTGTGATGAGAACTCTTAAGATCTACTTGCTTAACAGCGTTCAAATATACCATATGGCAGTGTTAACTCTATTCATCATGTTGTATATAATATTCTCAATACTTATTTATCCTGCAAGTTGGTACTTTTGGACTTCATCAAATTCTGCCTCTTCTCACCTCCCTCCTCTGGTAACCAAAAATCTGACCTTTTTCTATGAGTTTCTTGTGGTTTTTTTTTTCTTTCCCACATATAAGCTTGGTCTGACTTCTCTCACTTAGTCTAACTCCCTCAAGGTCCATCCATATTGTCACCAATGGCAAGATTTCCTTCTTTCTTATGGCTGAATGTTACTCCATTTTCTAAATATACCACAAGGTTTATATCCACTGATCTGTTGATAGACACACGTTTTTTCCATGTCTTGGCTATTGTAAACACTGCTGCTATGAACATGGAGGTGCAGATATCTCTTCAACATAGTGTTTTTAATTCTTTCAATATATTTCCATAGATGAAAATGCTGGACCATATGGTAGTCGTATTAACTTTTGAGGGCCTTCTCTAGTGTTTTCCATAGAAGCTGAACCAATTTATAAGACAAGCAAAAGCACACAAATCATCCTTTTTCTCCACATCTTTGCTAGCATTTACTAGCAGATCTCTTGTCTCTTTGATGAATTCCATTCTAACAGTCCTGAGGTGATATCTCATTGTGGTTTAGATTTAATTTCCCTGGTGTGTAATGACGTTGAACATATTTTCATGTATTTGTTGTACATTCACATATCTTCTTTGAAAAAATGTCCGTTGGGGTCTTTGCAACAGGTTTTAATTAGCTTAATTTATTTTGTGCTACTGAGTTCTATGATGTATTTTGGATAACAACCCCTTATTTGTTGTAAGGTTTGCAAATATTAGTTTTGATTACATAGGCTCTTTTCGTTATTTATTTTATTTTGTTGTGTAGCAGATTTTTAGTTTGGTATTGTTCTACTTGTTAACTTTTTAAATTGTTGCTTGTGCTTAAGGTATCATCAAACATAATATTAAAGACCTGTGTTAAAAAGATTTTTACTGTTTTCTTCCAGGAAGAAAAGCGTCCCGTCTTACAGTTGTCTTTACCTTATCTTATTTCTATTTAATTGTCATGAGTGGTGTTAGACAGGAGTCTAGTTTAATTCTTTTGCATATAACTATGCAGTTTTCCAAGCACTGTTTAGTGAAGAGATTGTCTCTCCACCGAGTGTTCCTGACTCTCTTATCAAATATTAGTTGACCTTATATGCATGGGTTTATATCTGGATTCTCAGTTCTATTCCATTGTTGTGTATGCCTTTCTACATGACAGTACCATACTACTTACATTACTATAGCTTTATAATACAGTTTGATATCATAGAATGTGATACCTCCAGGTTTGCTGTTCTTTCTCATGGTTGCATTACATATACAAGTTCTTTTGTGATTCCTCATACATTTCTCTGTTTTTTTTTCTACTTTAAAAAATGCCATTGGATTTTGATAGGAATTGCATTATATCCATAGATGGCTTTAGGTGGTATGGACATTTTGAAAATATTAATTCTTCCGATCATGAACAAGGGATAACTTTACGTTTATTTCTGTCTTTTCCAATTTTTTTCATCAGTGTATTGTAGCTTGTAGATACCTTTCATCTCCTTAGATAAATTTATTCCTTATTATTTTATTAGTTTTGATGCTCTTATAAATAGAATGGTTTTCTTTTTTCAGATCATTGTTAGTATATAGAAATATGACTGATTTTTGCATTTTAAGTTTTTATTCTGCAACTTTACTGATTATGTTGATTAGTTTTAACAGGTTTTTGGTGAAGTTTTTCAGAGTTTCTATATATAAAATCATGTTATCTTAATATAGACACATTTTTACCTCTTAATTTCCAATTTTGATGCCTTTTATTTCTCTTCCTTGACTGATTGCCCTGGCTAGGACTTCCATTTCTATGCTGAATGAGTGGTGAGAGTGGACTCCCTTGTCTTGTTTCTGGTATTAGAGAAAAAGTTTCACACTTTCACTCTTGAGTGTGCTTTGAACTGTGACCTTGTCATATTTGGCCTTTTAAAAAAATTATTTACTTTTGGCTGCATTGGGTTTTTGTTGCTGCATGCGGGCTTTATCTAGTTGCAGTAGGTGGGGGCTACCCTTCGTTGTGGTGCGTGGGCTTCTCATTGCAGTGGCTTCTCTTGTTGCAGAGCATGCACTCTAGGCATATGGGCTTCAGTAGTTGTGGCACACAGGCTGAGTAGTTGTGGCTCACGGGCTCTAGAGCGCAGGCTTAGCAGTTGCAGTGCACGGGCTTTGTTGCTCCTTGGCATGTGGGATCTTCCCGGACCAGGGCTTGAACCCATGTCCCTTGCATATCCTGGCAGATTCTTAACCACTGCGCCACCAGGGAAGCCCCGATATTTAGCCTTTATTATGTTGAGTTACATTCATTTTATACCTAACTTAACAAATGCTTTTTCTGTGCCTATTGATATTATATTTTCCTTATGTTCTCTTAATATGATGCATCCCATTTATTTGATTTGCTAGTATTTATTCAGAATTTTTAAACCTATATTCATCAGTGTTATTGGCCTGTAATTGGCAGTGTCCATTTCAGATTATTATATCAAAGTAATGCCGGCCTCGTAAAATGAGTTTGGGAGATATTCCTCCTCATCCATTTTTTCTCTTTGTTTTTTGAAGACTTTTAGGTTTGACATTAATGCGTTAAATATTTGGTAAAATTTACCAGTGAAGCCATTTGATCTTGAGTTTTCTTCATTTGAAGATTTTTGATTACTGATTTAATTTCCATACTACTAATTGCTTCATTTAGATTTTCTCTTTCTTCCTAATTCACTTTTGGTAGGTTGTATGTTTCTAAGAATTTTTTCCATTTATCTAGGTTGCCCAGCTTGTTAGCATGTAGTTGTTCAAAGTAACATGTTATCCTTCTTATCGCTGTAGTAGAGTTGTAATGTTTTCTCTTTTATTTATAATTTTGTTGATTTGGGTCTTCTCTCCTTTTCCTTGGTTAGTCTAGCAAAAGGTTCGAAATTTTATCTTTTAATGAACCAACTCTTAATATCACTAATCTTTTCTGTTGTTTTCCTCTTCTCTATGACATTGATTTCTGCTGTAATCTTTATAATTTTCTTGCTTCTGCTAATTTTGGGCTCAGTTTGTTCTTTTTCCAGGTCCTTGAACAGAAGAGTTTGGTTTTTTATTCGAGATATTTCTTAATTCGTAAGGTAGGCATTTGTTGCAATAAACCTCTCTCTTAACGCTCCTTTTGCTGCATCCCATAGCTTTTTGTATACTGTGTTTCCATTTCAGTTTGTCTCAAAATACTGTCTTATTTCTTCTTAAATTTATTCTTTGATAAATTAGTTGGTCAGGAGAGTGTTGATCAAATTTTTTGTATTCGTTTGAGTTCCAGTTTTCATCCTGTTATTGATTTCTAGTTTAATAATATGCTCAGACAATATACTTGGTATAATTAAAGTCTTCCTGAGTTTACTAAAATTTGATATATGGTCTATCATGTGGTCTTTTCTAGAAAATATTTTTTCTGCACTTGAGAAGACTGTGTATTCAGCGTATGTTGGATAGAATGCTCTGTATATGACTCTTAGGATCATTTGGCCTTTAGCGTTGTTCACATCAACTGATTTTTTTTTAATTGGAATATAGTTGAGTTACAATGTTGTATTAATTTTTGCTGTATAGCAAAGTGTCTCACGTATACACATATATACATCTGTTTTATATTCTTTTCCATTATGGTTTAGCTCAGGATATTGAATATCCTGTTCCCTGTGCTATACAGTAGGACATTGTATTTATCCATTCTATATGCAATAGTTTGCAGCTTCTATCCCCAAACTCTCAGTCCATCCTTCCCCAACCCCCTCCCACTTGGTAACCACAAGGCTGTTCTCTATGTCTGTGAGTCTGTTTTGTTTCGTAGATAGGTTCATTTGTGTCATATTTTAGATTTCACATATAAGTAATACCATATAGTATTTGTCTTTCTCTTTATGGCTTACTTCACTTAGTATGCTAATCTCCAGTTGCATCCATGTTGCTGCAAATGGCATTATTTCATTCTTTTTATGGCTGAGTAATATTCCATTGTATATATGCACCATATCTTCTGTATCCATTCATCTGTTGATGGACATTTAAGTTGCTTCCATGTCTTAGCTATTATAAATAGTGCTACTATGAGCATTGGGGTGCATGTATCTTTTCGATTTATGGTTCTCTCTGGATATATGCCCAGGAGTGGGATTGCAGGATCATATGGCAACTCTATTTTTAGTAACCTCTATACTGTTCTCCATAGTGGCTGTGTCAATTTATATTCCCACCAACAGTGGAGGAGGGTTCCCTTTTCTCCACACCCCCTCCTGCGTTTGTTATTTGCAGACTTTTGATGATGGCCATTCTGACTGGTGTGAGGTGGTACCTCATTGTAGTTTTAATTTGCATTTCTCTAATAATTAGTGATGATGGGCAACCTTTCATGTGCCTATTGGCCATCTGTATATCTTCTTGGGAGAAATGTGTGTTTCAGTCTTCTGCCCATTTTTTGATTGGTTTGTTCGGTTTTTTGTTATTGAGTTGTATGAGCTGTTTGTATATTTTGGAAATTAAACCCTTGTTGGTCGCATCATTTGGAAATATTTTCTCTTAGTCGGTATGTTGTCTTTTCATTTTGTCTATGGTTTCTTTTGCTGTGAGAAAACTTATAAGTTTGAGTGGGTCCCGTTTGTTTATTTTTGTTTTTATTTCTATTGTCTTGGGAGACTGACCTAAGAAAACACTGGTACAGTTTATATCAGAGAATGCTTTGCCTATGTTCCCTTTTAGGAGTTTTATGGTGTTATGTGTTATATTTAAGCCTTTAAGCCATTTTGAGTTTATTTTTGTGTATGGTGGGAGAGTGTTCTAACTTTATTGATTTGCATGAACCAACTTTTCCAACACCTCTTGCTGAAGAAACTATCTTTTCCCCCATTGTCTATTCTTCATCAGAGATGAATTGACCATGGGTCTGTGGGTTTATTTCTGGGCTCTCTATTCTTTTCCATTGATCCATATGTCTGTTTTTGTTCCAATACCAGGCTGTTTTGATTAGCATTGTAGCATTGTCTGAAGTCTGGGAGGGTTATGCCTCCTGCTTTGTTCTTTTTCCTCAGGATTGCTTTGGCAATTCTGGGTCTTTTATGGTTCCATATACATTTTAGGGTTATTTCTTCTACTTCTGTGGAAAAATGTCATGTGTAATTTGATAGTGATCCCATTAAACCTGTAGACTGCTTTGCGTAGTATGGACACTGTCACTTTAAACAGCTGCAGCCTGTTCTCAAGTGACCAGCTCCCCTCTGGAAGCAGGTGTCCATGCAGAGCTCTTAGAAATAAGACAGACAACACCACCCACGTGGATTCTTCGCACACACCTCTGACCACTGCGCCTTTGCTTTCTAGAAGTAACCTCCTTAATCAAGTGGGTGGCATCTGGGGATGGGGCAGCCAT
Organism: Delphinapterus leucas; assembly: GCF_059928025.1. Classification (NCBI taxonomy): domain Eukaryota; kingdom Metazoa; phylum Chordata; class Mammalia; order Artiodactyla; family Monodontidae; genus Delphinapterus; species Delphinapterus leucas. Next base: position 1,396,329 of record NW_028322276.1, read on the forward strand.
CATCCTCCAGGAAGAGTCGGTGCCCCTCCTACCACTGAGGAATGAGTGGTCCTGTGCCTCATTCACACCAAGGGTTCCAGTTTCAGGAGTTTTGGGAGCTTTTGTTTTGCTGCTTTAGTGGATGAAAAATGACACATAACCCACTGTCTCCTTTTCACTTCTCTTCTGATGATTGAGGCTGGACTTTTGTCACTTTCAGTTATTTCCAGAATACATCCACTTTTCCCAGTTCTGGGGGAGACCACTGAACATGCCTTCCTGGGTGTTCCCAGCCACAGACTGTGATCCACATGCAGCGAGGAAACTCCACTCTTTGTGCAAGTACTAAGTAGCTAGTGACTGGCTTCTGACCAACAGAATATAGCAAATCAGGGGAGGTCAGTATTAAGATTCATTGACAGAACCTCTGTCACTTACATCTCACTTGCTGCATCCTGTGTTCTCTCTCTGTTTCTGTCTGTCTGTCTCTCCTATCCCTGGACCTGGGGAAGCCTGCATGGGTGTTACTAGGTGCCATATGGAGAGGCCCACATAGGAGATAACACAGGGAAGTCCCAGGCCTCCAGGCAGAGGCACTAGGCTCTCAGCTCAGACTGCATCCTGTCAGTACCCATCTCAGTGAGTCTGGGAAAAAATCCTCCCCTGTGGAGCGACAGCTGAGACCTCAGCCCCAGCTTCATAGAGACCTTGAGTCGAGGGCACCCAGCTAAGTGCTGTGGGAGCTCAGGAGTAACTAGGTGTATGTATTTTGTATGTTGGGAAACCCTCCATAATGATCTGCAGTAAATCAGACAATCTTTAGCATAGAGCAGGTCTACTCAATGTTATGTAGAAACAACCACAAAGATAATGCATATTAATAAAGGTAATAAAATGGACTAAAAACAATAATAGTGAGAATTATGATGATATTACCATTACTACTGTTAAAGAGAAAAGTAAACATAGAAAGATTGCAGATTTGCGTACAGACTTCTCTAAGTAAATTTCAGGGTACCTATATCAGATGTCCTCTGGGATAGTTTAGAGTCAGAACGCTAGGTTTGCACAAAGAAATTTGTCCTGAGAGGAGAAAACAAGCAGGTGATCCTGGGTCAGCAGGGAGGATGATATGTTGGCACAAACAGTGCAGGGGCTCCCTGGGGGACTTCGAAAAAGAAATGGTTACTTGAGCAGCCACGTCACCATCTCTATGTCTGCCAGTGCCGCACCAGCTTTTCCTGGATCCCTGAGTGAATTTAGAACATGTTCCCAGGTTCAGGCATGTCAAGGATACACTCCTTCCTCCTCACTTGTCACAATGTCAGCTCCTAGTCTGACTTTTCTAATTCGGAGGACTGGACTCCAGGAGCGACACCCTCTCCAGCCTTCCCAGGAGACATGATAGTGGTTCCTGGCACAGAGTTGAGGTGGAAAATCCTGTGCTGAGTCTGGCAGGACAAGGGTGTCTTCCAGGGCTCTTGCACTAGCACCACTTTCTGGTCACTTAAGAGGACTTAAACATTTTTCTAGAGGCTCAAGAAAGTCAAGAGTGTACTCCCTGGGGTTCACTTACCAGTAACAACTGTCCCTTCCTCCACTGGGTATGTCTGAATATGTCAGGAGGCTCTCTGACCCACAAGTACCCATAAGCACAGCAGGAACCAGGAAGCACCGTGTTTATGTAAGTCTGTTGAAAACCCTCCACAATACTCTTCAGTAAGTTGGATATATTCATGAGCAGAGAAACTTAATAAGAAATGCAATAACAACAATAGTGATAAATAATAATATCAATAGTGATTACAATCATGAAGATATTAACTGTACTACTACCCATCATAATACTAATAAACTTAAGGACTGAGGGATTGTAGACTTCCCTTATTGAGTGACAAGTTTCCTGGGGTATTTTGGAGTCAGAGTCCTAGGTTAGCACAGGCTTTGGAGCCACAGTTGTAGGTTTGCATAGTGGAGGTATAAATAGAGCAAAACTAAACAGCAGCAGGTAAAAGAGATCCATGGGAGGGCGTGGGCTGACTTAAGTCTCATATTCCAAGCCCAGAGGAGAGCACTATGTAGAAGAGAAAAGTTGATCCTGGGCTTTCCAGACACATGGAGCCAGCAAATCTCATGAGTTCTGACGACTGGTGTCTGCGGCTCTAACCCGGGAAAGAAAAGCAGGACTCCAGATACACATTCAATACGTGAAAAAAACACGTAAAATGTACATGGAGCTTCAGCTCTATCTCTACCCCCACTGCCTGTCGATTGACAAAGTGGCAGATCAGGGCTATTGATTGCCTTTTGATGCACCTACAGACTTACTTGGAATTGGGAGGAGAATATTACTTATGAATTTGCATGTAAAATTTTTATAATAACCTATCTGGAAATTGGATTACCACTTTCTTGGGAAATTGATAGGTTATTTTACACAACACCTCATATGTTTCCTTTAGTAACATTCCTTCACAGTATATCTATTTCTGAATATGTATGAAAGGCACATGCCACATCAGCCCAGAGAATCCATTGACGGGGCTTTAGAGATCAGTGACCTTTGAGGACGTGTTTGTAGAACTCACTCATAAAGAGTAGGACGTGCTGGACACATTGCAGACAAAGATGTACACAGACGTGATGCTGGAGGACGCCCGTTTCATCTTCTGGGTGCGTCTCTCAATATTTATTTACTTCCTTATGCATGTCTTATTGAGATAGGCTCTGCAGCTTCCACATATGCTGCTGCACTCTTGGCCCTGACTCATGCTTCTGTAACACTTAGAGCAACCTGGAACGAATGTGTTCCTTTACTTATCACAGCACATGTGTCCCTGCATTGAGATACAGTCTCCATTACCACAATCGCACGTACTCCTTACTAGTCTGCCACCAACACGCAGAATAATGCTGGACACAGATAAGGGCTATTTTATCTAACAGACAAGTGACTTTATGTTGCTAAGTAATTCTTCTGCTCGGGGGACTACTATGAGGTTTGAACACAGCAAAATACACATAACAGCTTTTATCCCCCTTTCTACATGAACTCCAAGTAATAATCTCATGGGTCTTAAGTTCATTGGATTCTGTTAGAAAACAGTGTTAACCACATTATGAAAACGTTGCTTCCTTCCTGGCTGAGACGTCTAGGCAGCATGCAGCCTGTCTTTCCTCTTGGGCAAGAAGAGCAGCAACCAGAGACTTTTACTGTCTTTGAGTGAAGTGTCGGGTGACAACCTTCAGTGTTTCCCCCCTTCAGGGTGCTCGAACTTGGGCTGCCATTGATGCCCTCACACTTGAGCCTTGGCATGTTGTCCTGCACTTGCATTGCATGCACTGTTCTCAGCACAGAACTTCAGATCCATCTAGCATTTCCCACACGTACCAGGGCATCCGCTCTGCCAAACAGATATAATTTCCCAGTTGGAGCAAGAAGAGTAGGTGTGGAGGGAAGAGGAGGGTTTCCCCAGGCTGGGGTCCAAGTCAGCTCCAGACACATGTGCTCTGTGTGGGGAGGGAGCAGGACACTTGGAATGTCAACTGGAAGTTGGCTCGACTAAAGGATATTTTTAGAAATGTATGTGAAGCCATTGAGTCAAATTATCCAGATTCTGTCATTATGCATCACACATCAATTTCTCTTCACGCTTCCCCCTGTACTTTTCACCTCAGAGAAGCAAAATTCCTGTCCACGTGAGAGTTAAAATTTCATGTTTTTGTCTTTGCCACGGTCTCCTTAATAATTTTTCCTCTCATATTCCCTGTAGCGTCTGAATTTATTTTATTTTTCTTTTACCTAAACACTGAACATCTTATTAACATTTTTCTAAACCATGTTTCTATTCCACTGGTGTATTCCTCAAATTCATGTTCTTTCCCCATGTAATGTACTTTTCAACAATTTAATCCCCAAATGTCACATGTGTCGTTTCTTATTTATTTATTTTATTTAATTATTATTTTTGTCTTATTTCAAGCAAAAATTGTGACCATTAAAAGCAAGAAATGATATCCAGGCAAGCTATTTCCCTGGTGGAACAATGTAGCTGTAAGAAAATAGTAAATTTCTTCGGGTGTGAACCCTGGTCATCCACATGTGAAACCTGGGAATGAGGTAAGTTAGGAATTCAGCAGACTCATAGAACTCAATTACAGTGCAGTGTAAACACTAGACCAGCATAAAGTGTTCACTTTATGGACTAAATTAGACTGAATTTTGATGATAGCTAGTAGAAATGCTACAAAGGGGGGATGTCCATGCAGAAGATTTACATACTATGTGTATGTAACTGACATGGAGATCATTTTAACTGGAGAATATCATTGAATAGACTTACATACACATGAGTTTTCAAAACATAGAAAACACTTTTACTGTAATGAATGAAGGAGAGCCCTGAGAGATTTTTAATTCCTTAGTCAACTTTGAATTCTCTCACTGGATCTATCAATGCTAAAATCAAACTGAAATGCCGGAGTTCATATCAAAATTCTCAGACATGGAAAAACTCTTATCAAGAATGTTTTACCACACATTTCAGCTATGAATTCATAATTTTGGCTAATAACCTCTTATTTTATAAATAAGTAGAATAAAAATATAGATTTGTTAAGTAATCTTAGAATGATAAATACAAAATTTTGTAACAATAAGTACTTTTGTAAATAGGTTAGCATTAAGAAATATATATAAACAAAGTTATATGTGACAATTATTATGATCCACTTAATTGTGATTGTCAGTAAGATTGTCAGTTGCTTTCTCATCAGAAATTTTGCAGGCCAGAAGAGAGTGAAATGATATGCTTAAAGTATGGCGGAAACTACCTACCAACAATTCTATATCTTACAATATTATTCTTCAAAAATGAGGAAAATGAGAGACAGTCTCAGACAAAAGCTGAAGGAGTTCAGTACCATAATACCTATCCTTCAAGAAATGCTAAAGGGAGTACTTCAAGTTCAAATGAAAGGACACCAGTAACTTGAGGCCATATGAAAATACATATTTCTCTGATAAAGGTAAATAAATTGACAAATAGAAAAAAAAACTAAAATTTTGACTTGTAACTACACTTTTTATTATTCTAGGATATTTTTTAAAACCAAAATATTAAAATAATTATAAATTTATTGCTATTGCGTGATTGTTTCCCCAAAAATTCATATGTTAAAAATACAACCTCCAAATGTGTTGGTGTTAGGATGTAGGGCCTTTGGGGGGTGCTTAGGTTATGAAGGGAGAGCCACCATGAATAGGATTGTGTGCTTTTATTTATTTTAAAATATGTATTTATTTACTTATTTGGCTGCATTCGCTCTTAGTTGCAGCACGTGGGATCTTTGTTGTGACGCACAGGCTTCATATCTAGCTGTGATATGGGGGCTCTGTAGTTGCAGCACACAGGCTCTCTAGTTGTGGCAGACAGGCTCTAGAGCCAGCATACAGGCTCAATAGTTGTGGTGCATGGGCTTAGTTGCCCTGTGGCATGTGTGATCTTAGTTCTCTGACCAGAGATCGAACCCATGTCCCCTGCATTGGAAGGTGGATTCTTAACCACTGGCCTACCAGGGAAGTCTCTTGTGTGCTTTTAAAAGAGACCCCAGAGAGCTCTCTAGCCCCTTCCTCCAGGTGATGATATAATGAAAAGTCTATGACTCAGAAAAAGACCTTTACCTAACCACCTTGATCTCACACTTCAGCCTCCAGAACCATGAGAAATAAACTTCTGTTTATAAGCTACCCAAGCTGTGGCATTTTGTTATAGCATCCCCAAATAACGAATTCGTACATCTACATTAACAGAAAACAATGTATAAATATGTGACTTGTGACATTAATAACATGTAATTAATGCGTAAATATGTGATTTGTGACATTAATAACATGTAAGTAATGTGTAATGTAATTGGAGATGTAATAGAGATTTTGCGTGTGATTAAGTTTATGTTGACATCAGTTTAAGCTAGTTTGATAGGATTTTATATGTAATCTCCATGGTATCCACAAATTTATTATCTATAGAATATACACAGAAGGAAATTAAAAGTAAGTCAAGTCAGTGGACTTCCCTGGTGGTCCAGTGGCGAAGACTCCACGCTCCCAATGCAGAGGGCCTGGGCTCAATCCCTGGTCAGGGAACTAGATCCCCCATGGCACAACTAAGAGTTTGCATGCCACAAAGAAGATCAAAGGTCCCCCATGACACAAGTAAGACCTGGCACAGCCAAAGAAATTAATTTTAAAAATGGGTCAGTACAAAAAGTAAGAACAAAGGACGTCAGTATGTGAGAAAATATGGGACAGAAAAGCTATATGACATTACAGAAAACAAATTGGCAATTAAATGTCATTCCATATCAGTAATTTATATATATATATACATATATATATATATGTATATATATATATATGGCTTAAACTCATCAGTTAAAAAATAAAGATGGCCCCAGCCTTTTTCCGGCATCCAGGCCTGGAGGGGCTGCTCTGAAGACGGGCGAGCAGCAGGGAGGCCCACGGTGAATCCCTGCCAGACACGAGCTGTTCGTCTTTTTCCCGGGACAGCTCCAGGGTCTTGGTGTCCAGAGAGCTGCTGATGGAGGACAGCGGCGGCCGCGGAGGTATATGGGACAGGTTGCTCATCAACTCCAAGCGTAATTTCAGAAAGAATTCCACTCTTCAAACAGTTCGGATAGAGAGGAGTCCCCTATTGGACCAAGTACAGAGCTTTCTCCCACAGATGGCTCAGGCAAACGAAAAGCTAAGGAAAGAGATGGCAGCTGCACCACCTGGTCATTTCAATATTGAAAATATTGACACTCTCGGAAAAGTTATGCAAATGGATATGGCCTTGTTTGAGGTGAATCAGTCTGATTCAAAAGAAGATGACAGTTCACAAGAGAATTCACAAGACAGTTCAGAGGACAGTTCAGAATTTGAGGATGAAGATGATAGCACCTCTTCTGAAGGTGAAGTCACCACCGATACCATTAAGCTTCCTAACTCAGAAGATGGAAAAGGCAAAATAGAGGTTCTGGACTGTCCTGCCAGTGAAAAACAAGAAAACAGTGACATAAACAATCTGAGAAACAGGTGATAGTTCCCGCTAATTCTGTGAAAAAGAATGTGGCTTGCTGGTTATTTTGCATTTCAGATACTTATGGTGCTTGTTTGCAAAAATGAATGTATTTTGCTTCTTGGAGAAAGAAGCTAGCTTTTAAAGAGTTGGAAGAGATAGCATTTGGGGATCTTCTAAGAGCAGACTGTTTTTGATCTCATGCTAAAGAGATTTAGTTTAGAAAGCTTAACTTTATGTATGGTGATGAGTGAATTTGTTGACATCCTCTTTCATCAACATAGACTTCAGAAATCTCAAACTTATTTTAAAGTAAAATACAAGTTACCCATTTGTTTTTGTTTTAAATTGGCCTCTTGGGGCTTCCCTGGTGGTGCAGTGGTTGAGAGTCCGCCTGCCAATGCAGGGGACACGGGTTCATGCCCCGGTCCAGGAGGATCTCATATGCATGGAGCGGCTGGGCCTGTGAGCCATGGCCGCTGAGCCTGCGCATCTGGAGCCTGTGCTCCGCAACGGGAGAGGCCACAGCAGTGAGGCCCGCGTACTGGAAAAACAAAACAGAACACTTATGTTGGGTTTTTTTTTAGCTTATTATAAAGTCACATTTATTTGTTACCATCAAAATAGGTTCAGTGAGGGAGAATGTTTTTTTTTAAACATCTTTATTGGAGTATAGTTTCTTCATAATGTTGTGTTGGTTTCTGCTCTGTAACAAAGTGAATCAGCTACATGTATACATGTGTGCCCATGTTCCCTCCCTCTTGCGTCTCCCTTCCACCCTCCCTATCCCACCCCGAGGGAGAAATTTTTTACAAAGAAAATACTTATATATTTAGATGCCCTCAGACATATCTACTTTAATTTAAAAACAAATCCTTTCCAGTTTGAGCTGGAAAACTGGTGCTCTGGTTTAATCACTGTCAGTGGCTCTGTAGCCTCTCAGTGCATGTAGAATTTGCTGGTTGGAAAATTTTGTGGGTTTTTTGGTTTTCTTTTTTCTTTTTCTCATAAAGGAATTTTTTGTTTGTTTCAGCTATTAAAATTATTCCTTCCAGTTGCCCACAGTTTTGAAACCTATTAATTGTAGAGAATAGGGACACCCTAGGAAAATAGGTCACAGTACATAAAAAGGTAGTAACAGGTTTTCCCTTTCAAAAGGCAAAATGATCCTGCATTGGAGTTGCCTTTCTGCCACATTCTTGATCTTATTTAACTTGTTTGGGACCTCATCTGCCATGGGACTGGCTTTGCTCAGGATATAGACCTGAGAGTTTAAAGGACTGTCCCCAAGTGCATTGAGCTGATGAGACTTTGTTGCCTAATATTTTAGGGGTTTGTTTTAACTATTTTTTCCTACTCCTCTCATTAGCTTATGACATCTTGTAAATACTCTGAAGATAATTCTCCAAGTTCCTTCTGGTATTTTTCATTGGGAATTGGAAATCGGCTGTGCACTCAAAGTATGCAGAAGTGAACAGATCTGGAAACGAGACTTCTCAGCTGCAAAGGGTATTATGCTGTACTTTGTAGCACCAAACACAGCTGTGATGAATTATTGGTGTGTTTAAGGATTGTCTTCTACCAGATAATATTCATGCCACATTGTGGGAAGAGTTGTATTTGTCTGGTTCACCCCTTAGCTTGTTGCATGGTAGACAGTAGGCACCGAATGATGTCGATAAATGAATTTACAGGTATATTGAGGATGTACAGGGCATTTTAAGCCATAGTATCCATGCGGATATGAAAGTGTAACTTCGATGGTCAGTGAAAGAGACTAGTCAGTCTAGAATACATACTAGTGTGTAGAATTATATTTCTCTCCTGCCATGGCCTTCTCATATAATACGACTAGGTGTTCTATACAGTTAAAGAAGTCAACTAAATTCAGTTCCTCTGGACATTCTTATGACATAGGAGGAAAAGGAAAAACAAAAATTTAATATGTGATAGGGATGTCGTTTTAAGTTAAGTGTAAGATGGTTGAATTATTTAATATACAGAGTCAGGGGTGGCTGTTTTTAAACAAATTTGGATACTACGATAAATTATGTAGGTCTTAAAGATTTAAATATAAAGAAATAAAATTATGTTTCATACTAAAATATAGGTGAATATTTAATAACATTAAAAAAAACAAAGATGGACAAGATAGACATAAAAAGGGTCCAACTATATGTTGCCTACAAGAGACTCACTTAGAAGTAAGGACATTCATATGCTGAAAGTGAAAATATTGGAAGAGATATTGCATGAGAACACTAAGCAAAGAGAAGAGGAGTGGCTCTTCTGCTTCTGCAGCTGAGGCTGTGGCCCCTATTTTTCAGGGAGTAACCAAAGGCAGGGGGCAGGGGCAGGGGCAGGGGCTGGGGCTGGGGCTGGGGCTGGGGCTGGGGCACCCCTCCCACCCTCTGCACCTTGAGCCAGGGAAGTCAGAGGGACTTGGTACCCCTCCCGAATTCCATTCTTCCTCCAATGAGAATGGTGCTAATCAATAAGGACCAGGCTATAGGGCTGATTCACTTTGTTATAAAGCAGAAATTAACACACCAGTGTAAAGCAATTATACTCCAAAAAAGATGTTTAAAAATAAAGAAAAATAAAGATCTGGGGAAAAGAGATGGTCCCCATGGAGAATGCCTATATCCTAAGTTTATCTGCTGTCGGGTTGGCTTGAGAGAGGGCAGGAGCTACATGATGTGTTCTCTCCCTTCAAATCCATTAACTTTTTCTTTCTTGATGCACGCACACACCCACACACACAAAACCAGTATAAAGCCCATATATATAGAAGGCTAAAGGGTTGGTCTGTGAGCTTGAAAAGAGGGAAATAGAACACTTGAGACCGACTGCAGCAATGTGTTTGTGTCTGTGCATGTGCATTACTAGGTGGAGTGTCCACAGTATCCATCAGATACTTAAGGGAGAACATATCTCCCAAGTGTTCTGGATTTTGTAAATTATCACAGGACAACAGTCTTCAAGAAAAATCAGCTCTCTCACACACCACTCATTAAAGTAACAAATATTTATTGAGAGTCTCCAGGATTCCAGCATGTGGAATTTTCTCGAGACTAAGAGGTGAAATGTATAACATAACCACCTTCACCAAGTATATAGCTCAGTGGAGGCAATAAGAATATCTCCCATTTTTTCTATTTAAGTATGACTCAGGGTTTAAGGTAATTTTTTGCACCGTGTCCACAGTGTCCCAGGACTGACACCTTCCTCAAGCTCAGCACCTAGAACATAGATCTGATTGAACTAAACTGGTGATGCACCTGCTTCCAGTGAGGCTGTGGCCTCTAATGGCTGTCTCCTGCTCCTGTGTCCGTGGCCTCCTCAGGATATGGGAGACACTTAGGTTGATTCCTCAGTGCGTTGTGTACTTCCAAGGCCGAGAACTTGCTGAGCAAAACATAACTTCTTTACTTTTGTGAACACCTGGCCTCTAAAAGGCAGAAATATTTAGTGACAATGTACTAAGGACGTAATTCCTTAGTCATTCCCTGACCTAAACTCTCTGTCACAGAGACAGGTTAAACCACGGAATCAGGCTTATGGGTCATGACTTGGCTGTGTCAAGAAGTTCTAGGCCATGTGGGAAGACTCGTCTCTCCTCCGAGATTTCTGCTTCAACCAACGGGGAGCAGCTTCCTTAAGGTCTGAACTGAAAAACCCTATAAATTCACATATTGAAGTCCAGACGCTTGTACCTCAGAATGTGACTGTATTTGGGAATAGGGCCTTACGAGAGATGATGAAGTTAAAGTGGGTCACGTGGGTGAGCCCTAATCCAGAGCTGTGCCCCTGTGAGAAGATTAGGACACAGCCATGCACACTCAGCTCATAGAGTTAAGTCCATCTGCAGATGCAGCAAGAATGCGGCCATCTGCAAGCAAGGGAGAGAGGCCTCAGAAGAAACTGAAGCTGTAGACACCTTGATCTTGGACTCAAAGCCTCCAGAGCTGTGAGAAAATTAAGCCTCCCAGTCTGCACTATCTTGTTCTGGCAACCCTAGCAAAACCCTAATACAGCTTTATTTCTCCTCTATCCTCCTCCTTGCAAATAAAACTTATGAAAATACCACCCAAAAACACAGTGTATCAAGTATTTGAAAGAAAAACGCAGGGGAACCACTGCAGGGGCTGATGAACTACACAGCCATGATTCCACTGGTTTTCTTTGTCTCCTACCAAAGTAAGGGAAAATAGTCAAAATCACCATGGAAGGCTCGAGTAGACATTTTAGAGAAAGCATAGCTCCGTGGTAAAACAAACTTGACATGTACTCATTCGGTAGAAATAGTAAATGCATTTTAACCCTTGGAGGTTTAAAAAATTCGATTTCTAGAGAGGTTGTAATACATGTAACATGGTTGAAGATCCTGAAAATTGCATTACATTGTGCCCCGCACCGCCTCCCCCTCTTTGCCCAGGAGCCCCTGCCCTCCACAGGTAGCCATGTATCTGGTTTTCCACGGCAAATTTCCAGAGTGTCTTTATGTGCATACAAGCAAATATGAATATACATTTCTCCTTGGCACCCTAATTAAAAACACAAATAGAACACTAGGCACGGTGTTGTTATAGCTTGCTTTTATTCATTTGACAGTATCTTGCCAATTATCCTCTATCAAGACATCGTTTCCTGCACGACAGTGCACTGAATGGATGATGTACTATAATGCACTTTGCCAATCCACGTTGGGATGAACGCTGCTATTCAATAATCTGTATATTACAAACAATGCAGCCATGCATAATTCTGCTGCTAGCGAATGTGTAGGGTATGTTTCTAAAGGATTTATAACCTGGAGTGTTTCTCAGAGCATTTGATAAGATACTCTGTTGCTGAATCCTTCTGTGGAGACTAGCAATGAGCCTTTCTCTTTCTGTAAACTGCAACTTATCAGATCTATCTCCCCCCCATTTTAAGAATGCTTCCCAGCCTCTTGTACCATTCAGAAACCCTCCATAATCTTCTCAGCACCTCTCTTTATTCTCACACCCGTCACAGCCTTACCTGGCACATACCTGCTGTCTCCACCTTGCCCTCTGCCCATTTATAGCAGGCTTTAGAAATACTGAAATCCCCCCTTTGATCATCTTCAATTAATCAGCTACTGTGTGACTCAACTTTACTCAGTTTTATCACTAATTACAAACAATGGTAATCACAATACTGTTGAGTAACGACAATAGTAATTTTCAGTTCTGTAGAATTTCTCACTCCACCAGTGTCTACACTAGTGGATCTCCAAACAAATTCTCAAGTCACAAATTGTTTGCCAGGACAACGCTGTATGGTCATCTAGTCGTCCTTGCAGCAGCAGACGCCAGGTAACAAGCAAATGGAGGCAAAACCACCGGGGTAGATCTGGATGGCACGGAAGAGAAGGTGCACCTCCACCCCTCCGCACTCATCCCCTCTGGACCACCACAGGTCACATTTCTCTCCCCGAGTTGTCTCCTCGTCCACACGCGCGTTCAGAGACCATACCGGTATGAGATTCTCACGAGGAGCCTCTGACAACCGCGCCCACACAGGACCGCGCATCGCCTCGTGCCTCCTCACGACCATCACCAGACGCCCCAGGCAACTCCCCATTTCCCCATTTGTTAGGCTTCTCCGACCACCAAGCCACAGGCGGGACCGTGGCTGCGCCTGGAGCGCCCTCCCCGCTCGCCCGAGGCTGTCCTTGCTGTCACCTGTGGTGAGAGGACCTGGTCCACACAAGCGCTTCGCCGACGAGGCCAACAGAAGTGGGACGCCGGGCGCTACCCCGTAGACGCACCTCGTCCTGCAGGGGAATACCGTCTGCGGAGCCCCATGACCGCTTCTCGCGGATTTCGGAGAAAGTGGCCGCAGGGGAGAAGCTCCACCACGGCGACGGGACCGGGACGCACCGTTTCCCCAAGGCGGCCAAGAAGCAGCACCGGGCGTCCTATTGGACAGGACGTCGCGGTCCCTTGTGAAGGAGGACGTGAAGGCAGGGGTCTCACTTCCAGTGCCTCCGCGTTACGCCATTCGGGCCCTACCCACTGCGGAGAAAAACATATTTGGAAATAAGGGCGAACAGGATCAAGAGAGAAGGCCGGCGGAAACTTGGCGGCGTCCACGTCCGTAGGAGACTTTGAACCACTCTCAGGCGACACTAGGAAAGCGAAAGTACTACCACATGGCCACACGGACGACTCCGGGGATGGATACCCTCTCTTGGCCACGTGCTTCAATGTGGGCGTTTCACGCGCAAGGGAGTGCCGGTCGAACCGCCCAGACCCACCACTCAACGATTTCTAGGGAGCGCAGCGCCGGCCTCACACTACACATGTCTACACGTCCAAATCCCGCGAGAGCAGCAAGCGCCCATGCCCCGGAGACCGGGACCCAAGCGCGCCAGCCAACAAGCATATCGGGCCCTCCAACGGCCTCAAAGCCCGTGCCCGGTGCGTTCCCCACGTCCGGAGTGGGACGCTGGTGGACCGAAGTGGTAGAAAATGAACGCTCCTAAAGTGGCTCAGAAGGACGGACCATTAAGCTTCAGGCGCCCCGGAGGGCTCGCAAGACCCTCTCCGTACACAACGCGGCAGGCTGCCCAGGTAGGTTCGAGTCCGCTCAGTTCCCGTGGCTGGAGGGGCACGGGCGGTTGCTGGTCGACCAAGCCAGGCAACCCTCACTTTCACCTAGGAAGCGCGGCAACGATCACTGCCTCACACACCTACACACCCAATCTCCAGCGACCGCAGGAGGAGCCCATGTCCCGGGACCACCGGGACAGTCGCCACACGCATAGCCGGCCTCCCGGAACGCTGCCTCGCGCCCGCCGTCCGAATGTCAGCCCTCGCAAAGATCGCCGAAGCTCCGGAGACAAGGGACGATATAAAAGCGGCCGCCAGGTGGCGCCCGACAACCAGCTCGAACGTCCCCGGGCCGGATCCCGATCGCCGATCGGCGAGGGCGCAGTGCCGGCCGCGCAAACGCCCGAGCTCGTCTCGGGGCGCCCGGCTCGGCACGACACGGCGCGACCCCGGCAGCAGACGGGGGACGAGGAGCTGCGAAGATGGTGCCGGGAGGCTGCCGCGAAGGAGACGCGCTCTTCACGCTATTCCTGGGCCGCCGGCCGCTGTAAACAAGGAAAATTCTGCAGGGGGATGGACTGCGTGAACTGTAAACTGAAACCATGAACGTACCAATAGAAAACATGGACGACATTTTATTCTGTAATTGCAGAGTGGAGATGTTACTAAAACATAAAAACCAGGGCCCAGAAGCCATAAAGGAAACGATTGATAACTTGACCACCTAACTGATCTTTACATATTCCACAAGCAAAGTCAAATGACAAGAAGTGGGTAGGTGGGAACATTTGTATTTGTGCAAATACATGTGTACTAAGAATATTGATATCAGTATTACTTAAGAACAGAACATTTAGGAAACAGCCATTGAGAGGGACCAGGTAAGTAAATTTCAAGTACATTCAGACAATACAGTACTATCACTTTGTGCTTTGATTTATTGATATATTTTTTAAATGAGCTAGATGTATAGGTATTGACTTGGATAAAATGTTGATGACAAGCTGTCTAATGAAAATAGCGAGTTTATATATATCTTTTGAAAAGAGTAAATGGAAAAGTAGAGGATTGGAATAGGTAAAGCAACTTTGCAAAACAAGAGTAAATTCCTCCTTATAGCCTGGTGTCAAGAACCAGAACGATGAGTGTGTCAGAAACAAACATGAGCCACACTTCCTGCTTTTCTGCCCCCTCCTTCTGCAGTCCTGGGACAGGCAGCTGGCATCTCAGCCCCTCAATCTCTCCTCCACCCACACCCAGAGCCACCTACAGGCAAGAAGAACTTTCACTCTGCAGGCCTGGCCTCCCTATGTCCTCAGCCTGTTTCCTCATATCAGGAACCCTTAGCAATTCACTTGGTTTGCCCAGTCGTCCATGCCGAGGGTTGCTCGCCCCAACCTACACCTGTGCAGCCTTTCTCTCCAAAAGCTTTGAGCTGATTTCCCAAGGGAAGAACATTCCCCTGACATAGCAGGTATGAGCCAAGAGGACAGCTGGAAGTTTGCGCCTGGATCCATCATACAAATTTTGTGTGCACTCAACACCCAAAGACACAAGAGCGATGGAGGGTCCACTGTATTGTTAGCGCAGCATGGCCATTGCTTTCTAAAAACACGCAGGCTCAATCAGCAAGTCCAGCTGTGGCACGAAGAAAAAAGAAACGCACACACACATATCGGCAGGTAATCCATACTGCTGCCAGGTCTGAGAGTGCTGGGAGCAGAAAACAGATCATTGTTGCCACTTCTTGGGTCCCCTGTGCTGAAAAATCCTGGTGGCTGTATTGATGTTACTGGCGGGGAGTGAGGGCTTCGAGCTCCCTAATGCGTCATTTCCTGTCCAGTGCCCTATATTTCATTCTGTCTGTCATACACTTTCTCCTCAATACACAGTTACAATTAGGAAAATAATAATCTGCATATGTTACATTCAATTTTCAAGTTTGAACAAAGGTGAAGAACACATAGGGAGGGACTTCCCTGGTGGCGCAGTGGTTGAGAGTCCACATGCCAATGCAGGAAACATGGGTTTGATCCCTGGTCTGGGAGGATCCCACGTGCCGTGGAACGGCCAAGCCCAGGAGCCACAACTACTGAGCATGCGCCCCTGGAGCCCGTGCTCAGCAGTAAGAGAAGACACCGCAATGACTAACCCGTGTCCCTCAACGAAGAGTAGCCCCTGCTCGCAGCAAGTAGAGAAAGCCCGTGCTCAGCAACAAAAACCCAACACAGCCAAAAATAAATAAAATAGGAAACTATTTAAAAAGAAAAGTACACATAGGATAATTGAGTTATTGTGAAGGAAGGAAATTTTATTTATCTTCTTTTATAGACTTAAAAATGTTCAAATATAGTCTATAAAAAGTTTAATATTTTAAAAATTAGAAATAGTCAATAATTCCTCATTACTCTTTATTGTCCAGCACCCACCTCCACCCCAGCACCTTTCACATCTGCTCCACCCTCCACCCCCACCCCGGGTCTGCAAACTTGTTTCTCTCATTACTATCACCTGTGTTCACCACACACCTAAGGCTGTTGTAGTCATTCACATGGTAATTAGGGAGTTTTTCTTTACTGAGCCTAAGGGCTGTATTTATTGTTTTTAGTGAAAATCTCTCCCGTGTGTTCTGTGAAGTCACAGCATTAATGGAGTCTGGAACAAGTGGGTGTGAATGACGGAAGGAGATTATTTCCACATCAGTCTCCCTAACAGGGTGGTGAACATAACTGGCATTAGTATTTCATGGGTGCACTTAGAAGATCCAGGCCAAAAGGAGAAACCTGACCATTTGGCAAAAGACGGACCAATTCAAGAATAAAAATAAGTCTCTTCTCGCCTGTTGTTTCATTGTAAGGAACTCAGCCAACACTTGTCCGCCTCTGCATACTTATGCAGGGTCAGTTGAAAAACTGAGCAGTTAAAGATGAGGAAAGGGAAATCAACCAAGAGAATCCAGGCATTTAAAGCATTGTTAGGCATGCCAGGCATGTATCCCCAGCCACCCACCTGGGAATGAGCTCTATTACCTAACCCCCAGGCGTGTGTAGATATGGTGAACCCCCCTCTCTCCAGGGTCAAAAATAAGGCAGTGTAGGCTACTGCACATAATCAAGACAGTAATATTTTCATTTACACATAAAACATGAAAATCCTTGGGTGTTGTACTTTTTCAGAGTTATTTCATTAATGTTCAGTTCCTAGGAGTTACACCAAACTGCAGGAAACCCGCACAATGATCAGTTGGGGAATGTTGACTCCACAGAAAGAACAACACTCTCAAATGTTTCATGAAATAATCCTTGATCAAACGCACCAGGATTTTTTCTCCAACACCCGCCCCAGTGCTTCAGAGGCCCCACCCTCCCTGCTGTGCCCTCTCCCCACGACCCGGATGCCCTTGCCCTCAGTCACCTTGGTTCCTCCCCATGTGGGAATCAGGCAACATGAGAACCTCAGCCCTATTGCTGCCCTCCAAGGCCTTGGACATGTGGCCAGGCCACTTTGGATCTACTTCATGGTGGGGAAAACAATCCAGGGACTCATGTCTTGTTGGAAGGTCTTGTCACACAAATCAGGGCTAAAAACCTCTTGCACAGGAAAGCAGCAGGAGTACGTACATCATAAGCCCACTGTTGGGTACCACAATCCACACAGGGCAGACACGCTCATCAAATATAGAGTGAAGTTTAATTTGGGGTGAAATTTAGTCGACACCTTCAGATACATTAGTGAAAGAGTAGGTGGAGTTCTGTCCTACTAAATGTCATGGGGAGAAACATTCTTCATTTCATAATTTTTCTATAGCCAAGTATGTGTCAAGTGTCAAGTGCTACCTAAGTCAATGTTAATCATTAACTACTGCATAGACAAATACTGATAATGTGTCAGGAAGAGGCGTGGATCACAACCCTTTGATCCTGAGATCCTGAAGAGAAAACATTCCTTTTGAGACCCTGTGATTGAGATTTACCTACGTTTGCTCATTTATCTTTAGTACAACCCTGTTACTTATAGATTAGTTACCTTTTAACAAGTAACATAAGCTAGGTTCTGAAATTTTGCTTCTGTGAGAAGATCATGCAGCTAGGAAATGACAGAGCTAGAATTCAAACGTAGCTCAGGCTGTTTCTGAATCTCAAATTCCTAAATATGCTGGTGTTGAGGTGTGGATCCCAGATTCAAATTTCACCTGGATATGTCACCTATCAAATCAGTGGTTGGAATCCTCCCTGTTATCATAACACCTCCCCTCCAGTCTGTTCACACAATGACTACCGTGCTTAGGTTCTCCCAACACAGGAATCCTCCAGTGCATTGACCCAGCCTCCCGATCATTCCCATGTCTCCTAAGTTTTATGGAACAATTCTCAGGTCCCTCTGACTTCTCAGCACAGATGATGATCAAGGCCCCAATGAGAGATGACAAAAAAATCCGCTTCCTATGGCTGCATCTCTCATACGTATCTCCCAATGAGTTTTATAAATATCTGGCATCCTACCAGGACGTGATCATAAACCATTCTCCCATGCTTTGCACACACTTCGAATGTTCCCCTTGTTTTTTTGAATCCCTGAAATTCTCACCTTCCCTCACTTTCAACACTGTGCTCACCTCCTACCATGCAGATGAAGTAGAATATTCGAAGAAATGTGTCAGCTCACTATCATGAAGTTAACACCTATTCCTGAATCTTCACCCATTGGCTATGCCACTCCTGTTGAAACTGAAAGTCATTTCTACGCCTCGATAAGCCCATTTTTCTCAAATGTATCCCCTTCTCTCCTGCTCTCTGGAGGATGTTTTATTATTAATTGTAAACTGAAGCTCTTCTACCAGCGAACACCCATCTCTTCCCAGTCCATTCCCTTTCATCTTTTTCAGTTTCTTCATTCTTGAAACAAAATCTCTGAACCAATATATCTCTAGTTCCTGCCCAATGAATTTCCTCCTTCCAAAGTAAACTGAAAGTGCAGTGCTGGATTAGTGACAATCTCTGGGCGCCCCTCCCACAGTCTGATTTACTAGGGATGATCTCCCTGTTACTGCTGACTTGCATATACATAAACCTTTATAACATTATAGTTATCTCTCCGTGATTAAATGCAATGAATGTTTCTCAGTATTTTACTTGGACCCAAGCAGAATTGGACTATGACCTCCGTCAGGAAATTTATATTTCCAAGGTCCTCTGACATCACAAACTCCCCACTGCCTTTAAACTAGTCAGTTCCTGCCAGTACTGTGCGCAGTTCTCCTCAAACAATACTATTTCAACATCTCAAGACTCCATTGTAGCCCTCTTCTCTCTTTTTACTATATACACCATCTTTGAAAACTGTTATAATTATTCAGTCTTCTCCTGTTACCACTATGATAACAATGCATAAAAACGAATGCTAGATTTCATTTCTGAGGTCTCATCCATAATTGCATGGGAAGCAGACACCTACAATGAAATGTATATCAGACAGAAGCCAGGAACTTCCTCCCCAATAAAAACTACTACTCCTCTCGTCTGCAGTCTCAGATAGCGGCTCCACTAATTATTTGGGGCTCAGTCATTGACATAACGTCCCAGAACCACACAAACAGAACCAAGCATCGATTTTATCTCTACAATGAGCGCTCTCATCTCTGTTCATCACCTCCCTGATATACACATACATAGTTCCAGCTACACTTACACTGCTTCACTTTCAGGTTAAATGTCAGTGCCTCAGAGATTCCTTCTTTAAATTACTAGCTAAGTAACTCTCCTCTCTCTGTTGTCTTGAATAGAACCTACAGGCAACACACGTAATATTTCACGATATCTCTACTCATCATTTTTTTCTTTTCTTTTTCTCCTGTTTTCCTCTCTGCACAAATTGCAGAAAAGTAAACCGTAGAGTCATAAAGCAAGTTTCTCTTGACTATTACATAAGAATTGTAAATGCACAGAAATTCCATGTACACAGTAACCTAATCTACTCTCAGATGGCCTGTGACCAATGTTCTTTAATCAAATTAAAAAACTATCTTTAAATTAATAATTCTTTGAATAATAAATGACTTTGATTCCTCCTGGGGAAAATTTTATTTAGTAATCACCAGAAACAGAATGTGTGGGAAAACTGCGTTTGTGTCTTTACTTGAGTATACAACTACCACACTCCTGAGTTCAAAGTTTTAGTCTCTTTCTATAGAATCAGGCATAGAATTGTCTGCGGGCTCCTGTTAATAGATCTGATAACCTCATATATTTTATAATCATAAAGAAATAACTCCTTTAATCTGGATGCCAATCAGGATAAATCTAATCAAGGAACAACTTCCCTGACACAAACTTTTCCTTCTCAACACGTTAACCACTTACATATATGTAAGGAAAGTATAAGAGATTCCTTTAATTTGCTAATATTCTAAAAACCTCCAAAAGCAGTCTTGATGCCTTGGCCGGAGGTCTCACTGTTTTGTGAATTGTGGCCAGTTCTGGGAAGAGAATTGCAGCTGGAGGATTAGTCTTTATATAAATATGTTTAACCTACCAACAACCCATCAGGCTGTGGTTTTGTGTGGCTTTATATAAGGACTGGTGTTGTTTGATGATATCAAACATTCAAGGAAGATATTTTTAGGGTTTTATAGCATTTGTATTTTAATACCAAGGTAAATAATAATTAAATTATAATCAATTACATGAAGTTTCCAGGGAAGCAGGAGAGAAAAGAATACAATTGGAGAAAATGGGCTTGGCCAAGGAAGAGATGATTCTTCAATTCTTACTATGGGCTTGGGAATAAACCGTGAGGAATATTTGTAGATTTTTGTGACAGTGAGCTGAAGGATTTCCTCAAATTATTTGATTAATCTGTCTAGTAGAAAGTGGTCCCTTTTGTGGAAAGTGGCAAAAGTACTGAGAACGATTAAAAATCAAAAGATATGGAGAAGGTCTGAAATATTTGTGAGGCATAGAATAAGACTGAATCATCTAGATATAGTACAATGGCCAGCGATATTTGAAAGATGTTGGGAGGTTTGCGAACCCCACCAGATTTAATATCCTAGTTAGATTCAGTCATGGAAGAAGCAGGTACTTGGAGCCCTAAAAGATTGGAGTCTTGACCAGCAAATGTGATGAATTTAGAAGGAATATGGAAAGGGGAATATGGAAATTGTTGGTCTTCATAACTATATGTTGAAATTACTTGATTTGATTAATTTGGAATAAAAATGAAGACGGTTGGCACACATGTTAGGAGAGTGGGGTCAGTGCACTGGAGGTTCTCCTAGCATTTGGGGCGAGAGAGGAAACTGAATAATAACTTGGAATATCATGGGTTAATTACCTTTAAAAACTCTTTGATTTTTATTTCCTAATAAATAAATTTGGGATACTAATATTTCCCTTATGAGAAGCAGTAGCCAAAGCCTGCTTAGTTTGACCGTGGGAAACAAGATTACTCCTCTTTTCTCATAGACCAGTTCACATTTGCAGGTGGGGTAGTTGTTCACTCCCAGGTAAAGATTTATGTGTTCATTACTCTTAGGTCTGAAAACTCTAGATAGGATTCAAGTCTCATGGCTTTCTTCTCTTTCCTTGGACTTTCCTGCTTAGAGTAAACAGTGTCTCTGAGAGAGACTACTAGCAGCTGAGTTCTTGGCAATGTGTCCCCAGGTGAGTGGGGACTTTTTTTTCTCCTGAAATGGTAACTCTCTTTCCGGTGGATAGAAAGGTGTCACCACTTGGACTGAGTGCTCTAAGTGTATCCTGGTGGGAGTCAAGTCTCTGAGCACTAGTCCTGTCGTCTGGCATCTCTGTGAGGATGGTGGAGTAGGGCAAGGGCTAATACAGCAAACGTCTCCTTTCCAACATTTATACCGACGTGCTCCAGACTCCATGAAAGCTGTGTTGGTAAAGAGGGCACATGAGAGGTTGTATTTCTCTCCGCTCAGTCATGGGTTTGACGGGGGTGTGACTCACTCCATAAGCGAGTCGGCAATGCAGTGAGCTCTGTCATGTGATGGACACAAGTGGAGGGATGAGCAAGAGCAGAAGTTCAAGGTCTGGCAGGGGAGGAGGTGTGTGGACAGGTGAGATCAATACGTCCAGGGTCAGAGATGCTTGCTAGACGGCTGTGCAGGGCTGAGGGGGCAGGAGAAAGAGAAGAAGCCCTTCAGCAGGACTGGCCCAGAGAGGACAGTGGAGCCAATTTTGCTTTTTCTTTCTTTGTTTTTCCAATTTTTAATCTATTTTCTGAGAATACAATTGACTATTTTGAAAACTCTAAAACGTCACAACAAAATATTCCCTTTCATTCTTGTTCCAAACCAGCCATTTTCCCCCTGTTTAGGTACCTTTGTTCAGAAACTGGAAGCACTTTCCAGAAAGCATTTTTTCCTTAATTGGTGCATTGAGTAGGATATAGTAGTAGAGGAACACTTAGAAAACTGTGGCGATATGTGAAGCCCTGGAGAGGCCTGAACCATCGAGAGTCTCCGATTAGTCTCTGAGCAGGCATGACAGGAGGAAGCTACAGGAGAGACAATGATAGTCAAAGCGGTGAGGTCCCAGGAAACCAGGAGGGAAAGAGGGACCTCAACCCACAGGAAAGGTCAGTTGGGGATCATCTTACAGTTTGGCAACCCCGGGAACGCTGGCTTGTAAAGTTGAGCCCGTCTGTCCTCATATCTGGTGATGAATGCATGCTCTGTGTTGAGGTTAGGTAGGCAGCGACTGCGGACCCCAAGTTGTATACACAGTCTGTTCACTCACACAAAATGGTGGACATTGCATCAAGGCTCTCTGACTTTTTAATGACTAATTCACCTGTAGCTTTTATTTATTGGGTTTTGTTATGTTCAAACATGTCATGTCAGCTCACTTAATCACTCAACTCTCTTGAGAGGTTATTAACGTATTTCCCACATGAGAACAGTGAGGTATGTATTGGGGAATACTTTGCCTGTAGTCACTGCTGATAAGTGGCAGAACACGTATATTGCCTGTCTTGTGCTAAGTCCGTAGATTTAACTGAAAGTAGCGGGGAGCAGGGATATTTATGAAATCCCAAGTACACGTTTTTTAATTGCCAGTCAGCTCAGAATTAACATTCTTTTGTGGACTGTGCAGGTTATTTCACACCACCCCTCATGTGATACTCCTTTACCATGAATGTCACTCTGTATTCAGAGTGTGCCCATCTCTGTGATGCACCTGAAAGGCATACGCCAAGTCAGCCCAGAGGAACATTGGACTTGACGTCAAACAGGTTTGAGCTTTTGATACACACAGCTACCTATTCTCAGTACTGTCACCCTCGACCATCACCTCTGGACATTTGGGTAAATGGGGCAGCCTGAACCAGAATGTTCTGCATGTTTTTAGGAAATCACTGATTTTCAAGACATATGACTGTGAACTTCATCCAGAACTGGATTAATGTCAATTGCAGGTTTATTTGAGTGAAATGTCTCTGGAATCTTGTTGAAGTCAGTGTAGAAAAATCCCTCCGACAGTGTCACAATTCTGTGAACGTATCAATCTTATTGATCTAACCTGCATATTCCTTGGCCTTAGAGGAAAGGATGGCTCTGTGGCTACTGGTGCTAAACGTCAACGCAGCACCCATTGTTTCAGTCCCTCCCTTTCAGTGCTTTTCCTCATCTTTATCTCGCCAACAACCCACCCATTTTATTTTTCGTTTGTTTTACCCTTAAAGATATATTCTAATTGTCAATATCCTATAATATGTTTCCAATTTCTTATATATTGCTCCATTTCATACCTTTTCTCTGTGTTAAAGATCAACATTTTAAACATGTTCACAGACAGTAGCTTCAGGAAGAAGCCATTTATCTGAAGGTCAATAGTAAGTTTATGAGGATAAACCCCACTGTCCACATTAGAGACATGATCTTAGGGTAAGAGGAATTCAGCCCAACCATCTGACTGAAAGTGGACTTAAACGCTGGCCCGGCAGAGGTTTTTGAATAGTTTGCATTTGGAACCATTTTTCCCCCCCAAACAACTGTACCTTGAGTTTCAAAAGGGCAGTTGCTTAAATGTAGCTCGTATATATAGTGTTTGAAAAATAAAGAAGACCTAAAACTTAATCAGAAAACGATGGCTGTGAGAGGCTACAAATTAGAAAAATCTATATGAATTCAGCAAAGTGAGACTCTATGTGAATATAAGTAACATGGTGGGGGAGGGTAGTTAGTGGAGACCATCACTGAGGGAGCAGCCTAGAATTCATGTGTAGAGAACTAAAGAAATGAATTTTATGTGAGCAAACTTTTAACAGTCTTTCCTTTCTTTATCAATAGCAGAGACTTCACACTGGAGAAGAGCCCACTGAATGTAACAAATATGAGGAGATTTCACATAGAACTCAACTATCACGCCACATGAGTGACCTCTCACAGGACAGAAACCCTATGCTTGCAATCAATTTGGAAGAGCCTTCAGCCTTTATTCATCATTGAATTAACATAAGATAATTTAGACTGGAGTGAAACCATGCAGGTCTCATCAATGTGGGAAGGCTTGTAGACAATGCTGTAACCTTAGATGACATGAGAAAACTCACCCTGTAGTGAACCCCTATATATGCTATAAACATGGAGGATAGTTTAGCTGGAGCCTCATATTTAAATACACCAGAAACTCACACTGGAGAGAACGCTTAATGTGATAAATGTGGGACACACTTCAGCAGAGCCTTAACTTTTATTCACACTGATGAACTCACAAGGTGAGAAGGCCTCTGTCTCAAAACACTGTAAAATCTGGTGCTTCAATTATTCTATTCCATTTATATTTTCTATTAATGTGCCTCTCATGACTTAAAATTGAATTACAAATAAATTTAATTTTTCACAAGAGTCCTAGTCCTAGAGAATTTGTGGACCCGGCCATGAAAATTCCAAGAATTCAGTCAGGCAGGGGTTTATTCCTGCAACAGAATTTTTTATCCAAAATGTTTTTTCCCCCACCTAGAACAGATAGATATGTCAGAATCAAGAAGGTGGGAGACCATTCCAGAAACACAATATTGTAAAGCAACTATACCCCCAATAAATAAAATAAGGTAAGATAAAATAAAGTAAATCATTGCAGACATGGAGAGTTCCATTTTCAGATTTGGAGAGGGTAGGGGCTTCCTGATAAGGTCGGGCTCCTCTTCAGATACATTGCTTTTACTTTGTTGGTCTAAAAACATTCATTATAACCCTAAAGTCCACGGATGTCTAATGGGTGAAAGCATGGTATTGTAGGGGTCTATAAAGCATGGGATGTTGCCTGCAACATTTGTGTGTCTGTGCTCCTGTCTGTGTACATGCACACGCACACAAACAAACATGCAAGCAAGGGAGAGAGCATAGAGCATCCATCTGATCCTAAAGAGAAAATGTGAGTCTGGAATCAATGGTATAAATGTGTCATCAGGAGAGAGAGCATCCAAGATACCTTAGTCATTAATTTATCAAATTTTCAATTATTAACAAATATTTACTGAAAGCTTCCAGGATTTCAGAACTTGGCTTGTTATGAGGACTAAATTGTAAATAATACAATGTTCCTATCTTCGTAGAACTCTACATTCTAACGCAGTCAGTTCAAATACACTGCAATATAAAATTTCTGATATTGAAAATCAAACATACATAAGGGTTTACAAATTGTGTAACTACAAAATGCTTGCTACTATTTACAAAGAAAAGTTGCCACTTTAAAAAATAAAATTGAGATTTATAACAGTGTCATGATAGAACTTTGGAAGGCCAAAAATTGTCAAAAAGACTGGGCTTTAAAAAAATATTTTACAAAATTCTGAACCTTTGAAAAGCTATTCTGCAAGATTTGGGAAGAATAAAGATAGATTTCCATTTCTAACAGCCAAAATAATTGTTCAAAATATTATGAAATAACTATTTTAAATTAACTGTTCAATTACAAAATACACTTTTGAAAATCAATAATGGTTTTTATGAGAATACAAAAACTGCTGCACATGCCCACTAAAATTCCATTTAGCATCCATTTTAATCGAGATTCAATGGGGCATCGTTTTATTTATTCATTTACCTTCTTCCACTTTTACTGAGATATTACTGACATAGAGCACAGAGGAACTTTACAGTGTATAATGATTCGACTTACATGTTATGAAATGATTATCACACTAAATTTAGTGAACATTCATCATCTCATATAGATACAAAATTAGCGAAATAGAAAAATGTGTTTTTCTTGTGATGGGAACCCTTATAATTTATTCTCTTAACCAGTTTTATGTGTAGGAGACAGAAGTATTTATTTTCTTTATCATGTGCTATATTGCATCCCTGGTACTTCATCTCTCTTTCGGCTGGACGCTTGCAGTTTGGGCCACCTTCATCCAGTCCCACCCCTTCCCACGCTCTGCCTCTGTGGACCACAAATTGGACTGTTATTGGATGAGTTTTTTTGCTTGTTGGTTGGCTGTTGAAATATAACTGATCTAAAACGCTATGTTACTTCTTGTTACACAACAGAGTAATTTGGAATTACTATACTTTTCAAAATGAGCACCGGGTCCTCTGCTTGGGGAAGGGCCAGGGCACCGGCGCGTCTGAGGCCCTGGGCCCCGCCGCCAAGCTCAGGGACAGGCCCCTGTGTGCGGAGGACGAGGCAGCCTCCGCGTGCCAGAGGATATGTTGGGATCGCACCCCTTCTCTCTGTCCTCCGACCCCAAGTTCCCTCGGCGACGGCAGAGACAGCGGGCTGGGATGTGCGCCTAGGGAGGGAAGCAGGTGCGGTTCCGGCCACGGGGGGCTGATCCCGGCCGGTGGGAAGCCCTGTGCCAGGCCGAGGACCCGCTCTACCGCCCGTGGTGCTCCCA
Source organism: Delphinapterus leucas (assembly GCF_059928025.1). Classification (NCBI taxonomy): domain Eukaryota; kingdom Metazoa; phylum Chordata; class Mammalia; order Artiodactyla; family Monodontidae; genus Delphinapterus; species Delphinapterus leucas. The sequence continues at coordinate 1,422,841 of NW_028322276.1, forward strand.
TGACTGCCGCTTCTCCTGAGCGCAGAGGAGCGGGACAGTCTCCTGGGCCTGCAGGCCGCCACGCTCCTCTCCTCGCCGCCTCCAGGGCTCCCGCCACGCATCCAGCACCTGCGACGTCAGCGAGGGGGGCGGGAGCTCGTGCGGGGATGGACCCAGCTGCAATCGCCGCCCCAGCCCGGAGCCCTGTCCTGTGCTCCGCCCGACACACGGTCGCGCTTTCCCGGACCTGCCGGCCGAGCTGCAGGCGGAGCCGTGGAGACACTGACGCCAGAGGCGCAGTCGGGTTTTCCTGGCGGGTCCTGGGACACCGGGCCGCTTCCACTTCTGGCTCCACGTGCTTCCCGGTCTGTAGCTTAAGAGCCGAAGGACGCAGCGCCGGGACGCTTCGCTGGCTGCACGTTGCGCTCAGGGTCGGCACTGGAACAACAGCGCGGGGGTCAACTACACAGTGCACCCCGCGTGCTACTTCTTTGATCTTTGTCTCTGGTGTGAAAGGGCCCAGATTTCCCATCCTGGGCAACAGAAGTGTTCTTTATAAATGTTTTGTAGAAGATGTTCTGTCCCCTACCAAAATAAGATATTTGGTGACTTGAACTGTCAGAGTCATCCGCTGGTGTTGGCCGTGAGGTTGAAAAGCAGGTCACTGCCGCAACCACATTTGGGTGCACAGAACCCACAACAGCTGTCAGACTCTGGCCATTAGCCCTCAGAGAAGGTGGACCCTTAGCGGCTGGACTCCAAGCCAGGGGTGGGGCTGGAAAGGCGGCTTTCTGTCCCTCTGGGAGCCACAGAAGTTAGTGGTGAATTGATGGAGGAGGATCTGTGCCCAGCAAATAACTATTGCTCGGAACTCTTTGGCCCCATGCATGCGGCCGGACAGGGAGCACAGGGTCAGGACAGTCTCACTCACTGCTGGTGGCTGGGGACGCCAAGAGGAGGGGACCATACATGAGCAGGGGGGGCACCCTGGGGGAGGAATAAGTCCCCTCCCATCTTGGGCAGATTTTGGTAACTTGTTTTTTGTTTTGATTGTAGTTTTCATATTTTCTGGCGGAGGGCTAGTACAATCAATTCGTTTTGAAATGCTGGTCTCCAAGGAGGGATGTTTGCACCGTAATTCGAGAGAACAGGCCATTGCATCCTACATCCCATCGGCCAAATTCCACACCCAGCTTGTGCTGGTAGGAACTGCAAGCTAAGAGTGGTTTTTATATATTTAAATGGCTGAAAATAATTCATAAAAAGATTATTTGCAACGCACGAAAATTATATAGCATTCAAATTTCCTTGTCAATAAATAATGTTTTATTGAAACACAGTTATACTCCTTTATTTACATTTTACTGTAGCTGCTGTTTGGCTACAATGACTGAGCTGAGTAGAAGTAACAGACATCCTATGACGAATCTAAAATATTTACTCTCTTGGCCTTTACACAAGTTTGCCAACCCCTGCTCTAGAAAAGCGGGAAAAAAATTTTTTTTGAAACTCATATGCTGGGATTTATACTTTTAAAATAGTTAAACTTTTAACGAATTTTCTCCCTGGAAACAAACTTTAGGTAGATGTAAATATGTTAAATTACTCTCAGTAATCTCAGTTAGAGTAAACACTAATTCACAATTATTCCTGCACTGAGGAAGGGAATCCACCGGCAGATATTTTTATTTTCATCTCAGAAATAATCACAAATTAGTGTAACTAAAACCTAGCACCCATACAAATTAACATCAACTGCATAAACTGCTACATATTTCTGAGCCTCAAAATAGGACATTGTAAGCCATAAAAGTATTTACTTTAAATTCTGGTTTGGCGACATCTCTTGACTGTGGCAGTGTTTACCAAAGTTAATTGATCACGAAGAATTTCATCAAGAATCATTTTCTAATAGAAAAGTATCAAGAGTTAATGCACCATAATTCACACTAGAGTAAAATAAACCAGAAAACAATCACATTGATGAAACAATGAATATGTAATTTACATAAGAATATAAAAATGTATAACAACAAAAAAAATCACTTATTACCTTATTTTCTGTTATTAAATATAAAAACATATTATGCAACTTCCAGGTATTCTTGCATCTGGTAAGCCATTTCTTTCTTAAAAGGGCATTATTGCATAATGAAACATATAGGTGAATGCATTTTTAGACTTTTATTTTGTATTTAGGAATACATTTAAGTTCAAATTCACCAATACTGTATATAATCGCATTGGGACTATATACACTACAGAACACACTGGGAAATTCTAGATTTTATGATAATAATGTGTTATTTTGGATTGCTTTGGGTTATCAAAAAAATCAGAAAGAAATCAAGAGCCCAATATAAAGAGCAAGATAGCAATCCTCTTGTCTGTTATCCTTTAAAATGGTATCCGGTTGAATTTTGAATAAAATGGATAATGAAAGGAATTTTAACAGGCACGTACAGGGAATTTTTATCCTTACAAAAATCGGTACTGATTTTCAAACATGTAGTTTTGAATTCTAACAATATAAAAAATACTTATTTTGGAATATAGAGAAGAGCAAACCTGGTTCTTAAGACAGGAAACCTAGCTTTGCTCTCCCCAATTCATGTAGACAAGCTTTTCCAAAATTGACAATTTTGTAAAATATTTTTACTGAGCAGTCTTTCTAAAAATATATAACTTTTCAAAGTTCCAGAATTGAGACTGTTTTAAATGTCAATTTTATTTTATGAGTGCCAACTTTTTAATGTAGACCAGTAGTGATAGTTTGTAACTATACAATGTATGAATATGTCTTTTTTTTAACCTCTGGAATTTCATTTGGCAAATTATTCTTATTACCTGCGTTAGAATATAGAGTTCTATGAAGAGAAAGGCGTTCTGCTATTTACAGTTTAATCATCATAACAATCCAGGTTCTGAAATGTCAGAAGTTCTCTTTAAATATTTAATAATTGAAAAGTTTATAAATGAACGAACAGGGTGATTTAGCTTATTTTTCTCCTGCATGAATCCTTTATGCTAATAATTCCTAAATGGCATTTTCCCTTTTGATCAGATAGTTGCTACAGTGTCCCTCCCTTGCATGGGTGTGTGTGTGCACTCAGATGCACATACATACAGTAATGTTGCAGGTAACATCATGGGTTTTCTAAAGGAATTTTTTAATGATTTTTTTTCATGTGGACCATTTTAAAGTATTTTTATACAATTTGTTACAATATTGTTACTGTTTTATGCTTTGGTTTTCTGGCTGCGAGCCATGTGAGATCTTAGCTCCCTGACCAGGGATCGAACCCGCACTCCCTGCATTGGAAGGTGAAGTCCTAACCTCTGGAATGCTAGGAAAGTCCCCATGATGGGCTTTATAGGCCCTAGAATACCATTTCTCAACCCATTAGACTTCAATGGACCTCAGGGCTATAACGAATGTTTTGGCCAACAAAGAAAAAGAAATTAAACTGAAAAAGGTCCAGAAGTCATCATGCAGCCTTTATGCTCTCCCTAGCTAGCCTTCTTGAAGGTTTAATTGACAAAATAGACATTGTCTCTATGATGATCTTTCTCCCGGAACATTTTTTAGTACCATTTTTCTACATCAAAGAGTAAAGCTTTAAAGGTAGACTTACCAATGGCTCTGTGAGGGATCTCCCTTGTGTTTACATGATTTAGTATATGCACCCCTCAATGTTCTAATACATTCTTAAAGTAGAACTCTTCTTATGTCTGCAAAGATCTTTCACCTTCTCAGTCCAGGAGATATCAATCTGTTCTTCTTGGACAAAACAAACAAAGAAACCCTTGGCTACAAAATGCTATGTAGGGATTAAACCACCATCTGACTCTGAATTTTTGAGTTCTTCCTGTCCACGTACCCACAATTATTCACCTTTCTTTAAATATAATTAATGTATACTTTTTTTAAGTCATACGAGAAATAGTAAATGAACGTTAAATAATAGAATTAATTGAAGCAGCAGAGGTTAATCACAAAGTATGTGTGTATTTATTCTTGAAGCCATTCATCCGGAATGCGTATACAGATATTTGGACCCTAATGTACGAGTTAACACACATCATACTATGTTTTACATTTTCAGTTAACATTCATTGTTGTTTCCTGATTGATCCCAGCCTTTGTAATTATGATTATAATTTTATAAAGTCAGAAAGTGTCTAACTGATCCACAGTGACAGAGTATTAACAGAAAATGGATTCATTCTTACTTACCACAATATTTCATGATTTTGAATGACACGTACCCACTCAGTAGCGCTTATGTATTTGCAAATCCTGATCTCCTGAAGCAGGTTTGCTTCGTTTCTTCTTACTTGATACTGAATATTGCTTGCAGCACTTCTCAAAACCCTTCACCATCTACATCTTTATACTGTATATTTAATAATAAGACAATTGCTGAAGGACTTAATTATTGTCTCAATTGCATGCTAACACATTCTTTTTTTTTTTTTTTCTAACACATTCTTTATAGATTATTTTCCCAGTATGAGTTTTCTGATGAATAGCAAGTGAAAGATTTTCCACATTGTCTTTAGAATTGGCATCTTCTCAGTGTGAGTACTTTCTTTTTCAGTCAGGAATAAGGAATCACTGAAGAATGTCCTTCCTTCATTACACTGAGACTATTTTTTCAGTGTGAACCCTCTCATGTCTAATGACTCCATGACTAATGGAACTGTAGCATTCATTTCATCGGATTTCTTCTACAGCAGTGATTAGATGGTTTACCTCTAGAGGGCTCTCCTCGTAGTAAACCTTGGGATGTCTTCTCTACTGTGTCAGAGATGCAGCCTACTCTGAGTTCTCTGTGTATTCTGAGGCTGGAGCTCCAACTGAAGGCTCTTCCACCATGATTACAGGGCCAGGGTTTCTCTCCACATGACTTTCCTGGTGGTTTAAAAGGGATAATTTCTGGCAGAAGGCTCAATATCATTGATTACAGACACCGGGTTTCTACTCGGTATGAATTCTCTGGTGTTTATAAAAGTGGGAGCTCTGGTTTACCACCAGAGCTGCACCACATGGATTCCAGACATAGGGTGGCTCTCCTGTGAGTTTTCTAGTGCGTATAAGCGTGAGAGCTGCGTTTAAAGGCTTTTCCACATTCATTGCATTTGTAGGCTTTCTCATTAGTGTGAATTATCCCCCATGACTAAGGTTATGGCTTTGACTAAGTGTTTTCTCACATAAATGATATTCCTTGTGGTTTCCCTCCTGTGTGAATGTGCTCATGTTATTGAAGCGTTGGATGGTCACTGAAAGCTCTTCCACAGTCATTCCAAACATAGGGCTTCTCTCCCGTGTGAGTTTATTGGTGTGAATAAAAGTCAGCTCTCTGGCTGCATTACCTTTATAAGGTTCGTATTCTCCAGTGTGAGCTGTTGGTGTATAAATGCGAGGCTTCAGCTGAAGTATTTCCCACGTTCAGGACATTTGCAAGAGTCACTCCAGAGTGCACTCTCTCATGTTGTCTAAGGTTGGAGGGTGACTAAAAACCTTCCACATTCTGATATCTGCATGGTTTCCTAGTATAATTAGCTTATGTTAATTCAGTGATGAATAACGGCTGAAGTCTCTCCCATTCGGGCTCAAAGTGTAACACACGTGGAGTTAAGGTTGTTGTATGTGACATGTCCTCATATTCATTGCATTCAGTGGGCTCTTCTCCAGCATGAAATCCCTGCTATTGACAAGGAAAGAGAGGCTGTTAAAAATTACTCACATAATAATCATTCAGTCATTTCTCTACATGTGACTTCTAGGCGGCTTCCTCGGTGATGGTCTTCATTGAAAATCTCCCCATGTTAGTTACATTCACAGGTCATGTTACTTTTCTGAATTCACACAGATTTTCTATGTGGTAACCCCTCATTGGTCATAGCTTTCTGATTAAATTTTAGGTCTTCTTTATGTTTCAAACACTATATCCATGAGCTATGTTTAATCAATTACCTTTTCATTGAAGCCCAGGTTAGTGTTTGACATGTAATGTCAAAAGACATGGGTCCTCAGATTGTTCCATCCTCCATTAAATTGAGAGAAAATCTCCTGGCCACATGGCCAAGGACATGGAGGGCAGAGCTAGGGTTGAGGCTCTGATGTTACTGATTCCCACATGGGGAGGAACCAAGGTGACTAAGGGCAAGGGCATCCGGGGTGGCGGTGGGTGCAACAGGGGTGCTAAAGGCCCGTAATGGGTGTTGGAGAACAAATGATGGTGTCTTTCACCAAGAATTATTAAATAAGAATTTTGCGAGAGGTGTCCTTGCTGTGGAGACAGGACTCTCCAGGAGACCGTGATAAGGGTTACATGGGAATTAGTGTTAATCCTAGGAACTGAATATTAATAAAATAATAACTGAACTGTAATTCGAATCAAAGTATAACACCCCATAACTTGCATTGTTTTCTGCAAAATGGGGATATTTTATTCTCCCTACATGCCGAGTAGCCAATGCAGCCTTGTTCTTAACCATGGGAGGAAAAAGCTTTCTTTCTGTCTGCGCATGCCTGTGGGTAAGGTGGCAGGGGTCACTCCCAGCTGAGTGGTTGGGGATTCATGCCTGGTGGATCTAGCAATACTCTGAAAGACTGGATTCTCATGGCTGCTTTCTCTTTCTTCAGATTTATCTGCTTGATTTCCGGATTGTCCCTGCATAAGGATGCAGAGGAGGGCAGGTAGTGGCAGAGTTCCTGATAATGAAACAACAGGTGAGAAAAAAACTTACTTTGATTCCTGTATTGATCCATCTTTTGCCAAATGGCCAGGTTTCTACTTTGGATCCGGATCTTCTAAGTGCACCCAGGAAATATTAACGCCAGTTATGTTCACCACTCTGTTAGGGATATGGCAGGTCAGGGACCAATGTAAAAACACTCTCTTTCCGAACACTTACTTTCACTTGTTCCAGCCTCCATTGAGGCTGTGACCTCACAGAAGACGGGAGAGGTTTTTTCCTTCTCTTTTTTGAAAGGTCATCCCTTGGGCTCAGTGGCCTCCTTCATCATGTTACTGGCTGCAGTGGACTTAGGAATGCGGTGAACACAGGGAACAGAGAATGACTCAGAACAGTAATCTCTAGGCCAGTGGGGAGCAGACGTTTCATCAGGTGAGTCCTATGTTATAGGTGCCGAGGTGAGTGGGGTTTGGTGAGAGACAGTAATAAAGAATCATTTATTTTTTCTAATTTAAAAAAGATTAACCTTTTACAGACTACTCATAAACATTTTGATAGCTTCAAAAAGATAAACGTAAGTTCCTTAGCAAAATTATTCACATAACTCTGTTCCTTTTTGTTCTTAACGTTCATTCAAATTAGAAAGTTGAATTCAATGCCTGCAGATTCTTCTTTTCTTAATTATGACTGTGTATGGACGAGAAGGGGCATAGCACACAAAACAAAGTGTAGAGCACTGGACAGCAAATGACAGTCTGGGGAGCTCCAAGACCTCACTCCCACACAGATCCATCAGTAAAACAACCAGGATCTGCCTGAATGATCTGGGATTCTAGCCCAGGGAGGCCCAGAAGTGGGAAAAATGGGCTTTCTGATCCCACCATTGCCAGCCCTGGTAAGTTTTCCTATTAGACCCGTGGATGTGTGTGTGTGTGTGTGTGTGTGTGTGCTTGTGTGTGTGCGTGTGTGTGTGTGTTTCTTCTTCCGGACACCCCTGTACTTGCCGAGTGTTCATCACTGTTGCATGAAAGCTATGCTCATGTGGTGCTAAAGTTATAAGGCCCTCTCAGTCTTGTATCTTCCTGCGTTGGATACATAAAATTTCTCTCATAGGTCCAGGTGCAAATGTTCAGTTGTCTCCTTGGCTCCTACCTGCAATGGCATGGGGCTGTCTTCCTTGGGAAAGCAGCTCTAGGCTCATGGAGAGAAAAGCTGCACAGGTGTAGGGTGGGCAGAGATAATTGGAGCAACCAAGTGAATTGCTAAGGTCTCCTGATAAGGAGGTAAGAGGCTGGGCACTAAGGGAACGCAAGTCTTCAGAGTCAGGGTCCTGACTGCAGAATTCTCCACATTAGCGTGAGGAGCGCATCTCCTTCGCGGCAGCCTCCTGCCCAAATCTTCCCAGCCCCGTCCGCTGCTGGGGGCCGGTAGCTCCTAGGTGGACGGCCCGAGACGAACTCGAGCGTTTGGGCGGTCGGAGCTGATCCCTCGCCGTCCAGCGATCAGAATCCATCGCGCTGACGTTCAAGCCCGTTGTCGGGAGCCACCTGGCGGCCGCTTTTATATTGTCCCTTTCCTCCTGAGCTTTGGCGACCTTCGCGAGGGATGTGACTCGCCCTCCAGGCGCGGGCCAGAGCTCCGGGAGGCCGGCGACGCTGGCGGCGACCATGCCGGTGCTGCGGAGTGGTGGGCGCCTCCTGCTCTCACTAGAGATTGAATGTGGAGAGAAGTGTGTTGGTGGGCCCGGGCTGAGCTCCCTCGCGAGTTTTGGGGGAGGTCTGTGCCGGTCGACCAGCATTCCCTGGTGCCCCTTGGCTCTCGGAGACCTCACGTCCTGTTACGCGTCACCAGGAGAGGATGTCCGTGAACAGCCTCGTACATCGTGTGTCACGATCCGTCGGTGCCTCCTGGCCGGCTTGTAGCGGACTGTCGAGGGCAAGCGTGTAGGGCGCTCCTGGAGGGACGGCAGTTCTTCCTAGGCTTCCGTGGTCGTAGGTCGTAGCCGTTTCTCTTTGTGAAACAGGGCCGGCCCGGGACATCCGTGATGGTCGGGAGGAAATACGAGCCTGGCCGCGGTCCTGGGAGGGCGCGGTTGTCGGTAGTTTCTCTGGAGAAGCTCTGCAGACAGCAAACGGGAGGAACCCCAGGGCGAGAAATGAGACCGATGGTGGCCTGGGTCGAGGACGGGTGTCAGGGGAGTGGCGGTGCGCCTTCGTCCCTGTGCGATCTGGATACTTTCTGTTGAGGTTCACACCAGTTGCACGTCACTTGGCGTCTGCAGCGGCAAGGTCGACCAGATGGCCAGATTTCGGTATTGGGGCAAGAAAAATATTTAATGAATTTTAACTCTTTTTGTTGTGAGAGTCACTACAATGTGAACATTAGTGAAATAGGAAATCCGAAGATTTACAGTAAATCCACATTACTGTAATAATTACTACGGTTTGCAGTTCTTTTCACAAAATGTTTATCTATGAAATTTAAAATATATTTAGTACATTTTTTTGTGATACAAGTCTGCTAATGAGAAAAATGGAATTCTTTGGCAAGGGGGATGCCGTTTAGCTTATTACAGATTCCTATTATCAAAATTTCAATTGTTCGTGCTGACTTATAAGGAGATTTTGCATGGTTTATATATTTCATATTTGAAAATTCTTTTCACACAGATATGTACTACCAAATACTGCAGTTCATGAGTGTGTGATTTTAATTGAGTATAATCATTGCTTGGAAGGAATTTATAAAATTCTGTTTGAATCTTCTATTAATGTTTGCCTTTTACTATGTCATTATATTGTACGTTAGTCATTGACAGGTCTGTTTGCAGTTAATTTTAAAAACATTGATTCAAATTTCTCTCTCCACAGGGCATCTGATTGATTGAAGATGATGAAGAAGGGTTTTGGGATGCAGAATTTTCTAAAACCACCTGGAAGCCTGGGAAACTCTCCCTCCAGCCACAAGGCCCTGCCCCACACCCTGCAGCAGCCAATCTGGAAAATCAGACTCCAACCTCTGCAACAATATGGCCCAAGGGTCAGGACTTGGTCAGTGACTCACAGCTTCGTCATTTTCAGTCCTTTCCATGTAGAACCAAATGCGGGGAAAGCCAAATATGTTCCCTTAAGTAATCACTTAGGATGCCCCTCTTCCTATCAACTTGTCTCCAGCCTCCTCACATCACAAGCTCTGGGGAGCACATGCCTTCCTTTTTTGGCCACCAGAAAGTGTCCTCACGCTTATGTGCCCTGAGTCTCAGCCTGATGTGAGTGGTGGTGGCTGACTCCCGTGCTCTATAGACAAGTTCTCAGTAAATAGTGCTTGTTCTCATTTTGTGTGTGTGGCGGGGTGTCTTTTTCCATTTCTACAGAGCTTAGGATGGCAGGAAGCAAATAAAACTCATGATAATATTCCCCATGTTATTTTAAAAATCACATTTATTAATCACCATTTTTTAAGTTGAGACATAGTTCACATACCATAAAATTCACCCTTTGAAAAGTGTAGAATTTAGTGATTGATAATCTATTCACAAAGTTGTGCAACCATCGGCACTAATACCAGAACATTTAATCACCTCAAAAAGAAACCTCATCCCCATTAGTCTCTTCTATTCCACCTATGCTCAGGCCGTGGTCACCACAAATCTGCTTTCTGTCTCTACAGATATGCCTATTCTCAATATTTCATGTGACTGGAATCATACAATATGTGCCCTTTATGTCTGGCTTCTTATACTGAATATCATGCTTTCCAGGCTCATGTTTTAGAATGTATCAGTAATGTACTCCTTCATTTGGCCTAAGAATTTTTATTTTTAAGCCATAAGATTTTATGTACATTCACATGCCACCAGGGTTTTTGGAGTTTTTTTATTGTAAAAAATATATTTTCCACTTTAACCATTTAAAGTCTACAGTTGACTAATAATAAGTACTGCTTCCCTGCCTGGCCCCAACTTACCCCACTCACCTGGAGCTGCCAGTAGGCTCAGAGGACACAAGCCCAGTCATGCTGCCCTTCCTTGGAAACACCAACGTCATCCATCATGACCATGACCCCACTATTAGTGTCCTTCATTGTAGCAAAACGAACTCCGGACATGGAGAGACTCTAGCGAGGACGGAAGCTGCAACCAGGCAAGTTGTTGTGCTTGGGACAAGGAAGCAGTGCCCTGCGACCTGCAGTCACCCTGGAGCCCCATGAGGTACAGTGTTGGTCTCCTGAGGGCATATTGTGCTGAGGTCCCTGCCAGGCCCCTATGGAGGAGAACCAGTGAACACTTAGGGACATCTCTTGTCATTCTTTCCTTCCTTCCTTCCTTTCTTTCTCTTTTTCTCTTTCCACCTGGAAGAGGTAAATCTTGACAAGAAAAAAATAAATGACTTCCTAGACCATCCATATTTCAGGGCTGCCTCTGTACCTGTCCTTATTTTCTCAATAAAAACCTTCCAAGGAATAAGATGTGCTATGTGTTCCATGCACGCTCACCTGTGTGCCTGCCACGCACAGTCCTCCATCTTCCCTTCCCTCTTCCAACACTTCACTCCTCCTGTGGGGGCCTATTCAAGGGCAAAGATTGCTGTGAGTTCCAGCATGGTGTCTGCCTCACCTGCTTCGTGACTGTCTTGCTGACTCAATAGCCTGTGTTCTGGTTGCTCGGGAACCCTCGTGTGTCCTCTGCTCAGGGACACTGCTCATCCTTAGCAACATGCACCTGTATTCCTCACTGTTCAGGCCCTGGGAAATTGGCCGTCCTGACCTGGGACAGCTTTAAATATAAGAAAATGCTACCTGCCACCGCTGGGGTCAGAAGGCTGGGTGTGTGGTCCAAGGCTCTCGGAGGTGTTTTGCATCCTCCTAGAATCTCCTCTCACCTCCCTAAGAAACTCTACTACCAAGACCCCTCCAACCAACACCCTCCATTAGGTGCTGAGCTGTCAATATTTCCAGCCCAGAAAGACCACAGCCTGTGCTTTGCAACAGAGAAAACCCTCCCTTCTACTTCCAGTCCATCCAAGTGCCCCCACCATTCCTCAGCTCGCACAGCCCACAGACGGTTTCTGAGTCTGTACAGCAGGTGAAGTCCCATAGGTGACATGTCCTGAGTCTTTTCCGGCTACCATGTTCCACCCAAACATACATGACGAGTCCACGGTCCTCTGGGAGTGCAAGGGCCCCTCCCATGTGCCTCTTCTGGCACTGTTGCTGTATCTCCTTCCTCCTTAAATCAGGGCAAGAAGCTTGGTTTCTCTGGGCCTGTGAGTGGGGAAGGGTAGGAGGAGATGTGAGGCCTAGAGAGTCCAGTCTATTCTGCATCCTTTGGACCCATGACTCTGGTGGGTGGAAGCAGAGGGGGTAATGGGACAGCGAGGCTCTTGGCCTGCTTAGTGGCTCGGGATTTAGGGCACATTCAAGTGGAGGCTGAACCTAGTGGAGAATGTTGGTCAACAAGCAATTTCTGCATGTGTAGGAACTGAACCAGTTCACCAAGCTCTCTCAAAACTAATAAACACTCTTACTTCTGGCAACAGGGGAAGGGCAGACGATGTTCCAGGAAACTCCTCCCTACCCTACTGGGAACATTCTGACAGGGTCTTTGAATATGCAACAAATGTCTGCTTTGGTTAAGAAGCCATTGGATGATTTGAAGGTACATTCTGGTAATGTAGAAAACTACAGTACTTCAAAATTAAAATCCTATTTTATGATTTAGAATCTACTGTACTTAGATGACTGATAAATTATTTAATGAAGGCATTGGTAAAAATAAAAGCTGAGAGCTGAAGAGTTCTTTTTTTTTTTTTTTCAGTATGCGGGCCTCTCACTGTTGTGGCCTCTCCCGTTGTGGAGCACAGGCTCCGGACGCGCAGGCTCAGCGGCCATGGCTCATGGGCCCAGCTGCTCCGCGGCATGTGGGATCCTCCCGGAACGGGGCACGATCCCATGTCCACCGCATCGGCAGGCAGACTCTCAACCACTGCGCCACCAGGGAAGCCCCATAAATTTTAAATTATAGTCTACAACTGTGGCATGCTTACCTATTTGTCCATCTACCTTTCCTTCTCCCTCTCTCCATAGTTTTAAGATTTTTGTCACTATTTTGTAGGTGCCAATTCTTCTGCAACACGCACACTTCATTGTGTAGGGGAAGTGGTAATGTTTGTTCACAGGAGTGTAAGTGAGGAGACGATGCACGGTCGGGCAGGGCCACTGCAATGTGGTGAAAGAAGGACAGGCATTGTCCAGGGGGGCTGGCCCCTGGACCCTAGGCTCCTGCTTTTATCCAGACATCTGGGGCGCCTTATTCACTCTTGACCCAGTAAACAGGGTGCCTAGAAAAGCTCTGTGAGCAGCCCTGGCCAGGAGACCTTCACATACTTCTCTCCATTTACATCGTGAGCATGGAGTTCTCTCAAAGATCTTCAAAGTCCTCAGTTCTTCTGATTTCTATAGGCTTCGCTTTTCTTCTTGCCAAGGATGTCACTAACTAAATCAGCCTATGTATGATTAATATGAACATATATTATTGATATATTAATAAATATTATTATATTAAAATAATATTAGTATATTTAACATTTTATTTACATTATATGTACATATACTTATATAGTATTATTTTATTAAAATAAATTAAATAAATAAATATAAACAAGCTATTAATATGAATATATATTACCTCTGTGAGTCAGGATTTGCCTCCTAGGTGCTCAGCTCTGCCACTGAGCCAGACTGTTTGCCTGAAAAAATGAAGACTTCAGGGCCAAGTGAAATGTGAGGGGGAGGTGGGCAGAGAAGACCCAACCTGCAGTCACAGTGAAGAATGAGGTGTGTTCTCAAGACCAGCTTGAAGCGCACATTCTCAGTGAGGGGAGTGGATGCAAACACTGTCGCCCGCCCCGTGCGCCCCATCTGGAGTGGAGAGGGGAGGAAGCATCCTCCAGGTATTTCTTCTCCGTCTCCTCCCACCTGACACCCTCTCCTCCCCAGTCTCTGCTGTGACACTTGTGTTTTGCCACCTGGAGGTGAATTGACCCATCCCCCACTGTTCTCTTCCATCCTCTCTCTCTTTTCTTTCCCTTCCTTGAGGCTCTCAGGCCTTCTATCAGCCTGGCTGGGGGCCACAGCCAGTCATAAGTACCTTCCCTGCAGCCAGCGAGCTGTCCTTGCCCCATCTTCCTCCTTTCAGAGCTGTGATAACTGGGTTCCTGCTGTCACTGGAGACTTTCCCTGCTGTTAGTCTCCCTGGCCAGGTGGTCGGATGTGCAGGACAACAAAAGGTGCCTCTGACTTTCCCCGGCTGTGCATGGTAGCACCGATTGGAGGTTGCTAAGGCTTGCCACCTAAGCACAGGCTGTGCGTTGTTTTAAGATATACCCCAAAAATACAATAAGAAAGAAACTCCCCTGATAAGGTTGGCGTGACTAAATATATTCAGAACTTCATTGAGCCTATTCTCATACACTCAATTTACTACAGCTTTTGAGGTTTCTAATTTCTACTCAGATTTGCAAAGATTGGTCACTGGGAAATCTATTAGCTGTCATTGTATTCCAGATGGCAGGGTAAACAGGGACTGAAGGTAGAAACACCTGCAAAATACCTAATATGTTCAAAATTGTCCGACTGCTTTTAAAATGTTATTGTTTAACCATCCAGTCAAATGAGAAATGCCAGAGAAAAGTCAAATAGAGACATGTTTTCGTTCAGCCCAAAAGATGAACGAAGTGAAAGGTGAGATGAGGAGGCTGGCCCAGTGTGGGTGGTGGGACCAGGCAGTTGAGATCTTATGCAGGCAGCTGTGGCGGCAGCTCTACCACGTCCTCCAAGGGGCTGCTCCCTCAGCCTCCCGAGACGGGCAGCTTTTCTTGGTAAGCTCAGTGTAAGGATATCAGCCATTCATCAGGAACTTCTTTGGCTTCACACGTGAGCGGGACCCTTGTAGCTGCAAGGTTTACAAATTAGAGCCTCTGCAGTGGCTAGTCTGTGTTCTGTGCTCTCCTCAACTGAGGCTGCTTCTGGTGTCTATCAGAGAACCTATACCACGTCCTGAGTGTCCAGACTTACAGCAGTGCTACTTGAGACAGGGCTGTGACATTTCCATGTCTAGCATGTAGCAGGCATTGCGTGAACATTTATTGGGGACAAGGAGGCTAAACTGCATAAGCATCTACTCCTAAGCTGATTCACACAGCTTGTGTCTGCAGCTGAGCTCCAGGGACCTCACTGCCTGTGGTGGGGGCTAAAGCTCTCACAGCTTCTTTCATCTGCATGTTTTTTTCCCCCTGATAATATGACCCTTTTAGCTTCTCCTCCTAGAGTTTTGCAGAGACCAAGTGAGAAAGACCAAAGTTGTTCCAGACTTGTGTCAGGCTGTTAAAGCTCAACTACAGTGAAAGCTCATGAGAGGTACAGTATCACGTGGGGGTGACTTTCAACAAGTGTTGTCACAGTGGCACTAACCTCAACAAGTGTATTCACTTTTTGTATAAAGGTTTTAGTCCAATACTCTGCTCAAAAATTTCAGAATGCACATTGTGTGATGTTTAAGCCCTTTGCTCTTGCTCTAGGGCAAGATTTCTCAACCTGGGGATTAACGACATTCTGAGCTGGATAAGTTTTCGCTGTGGGAGCTGTCCTGTGAGTTCTGCGATGTTGAGCAACACCCCTGGCCTCTACCCACTAGCATCTCCTCAGGCGTGACAACCCAGAATGTCTCCGGTTACATCCACTAGTCCTCTGGGGATGGGGGATTGAGGAAAAATTCCTCCAGCTGAAAATTTTTTCTCAAGTGGCACCAGTAGATTGCAAGGAGAACCAAAACGACAACAACAAAAACAACAACCACAAATGACTCACCAAGACTTGCCCAGTGATGGAATTATGACAAAGTAAAGAATAGGCTTTCCTTGTGTAGTATCTTCAGGCTATTTTTGGATACTTCTGTGCAGAGCTGACCCGAAGTCTTCCATCCCTTAGTGGTATTTGGCCCAAGGCCCCAATATGCCTTTACCGAAAGTGTGTTTAATGTCACGTTTGTTTTATATATTCCCCCAGATCTGCCCCTCTGTGTGCCTGCATCAACAGCGTGTATCTACTTAGATTATACAATGTGAGAAAATAGAATCCTCATTATTTCAATAGCCTCCAGGGTAACAACGCACAATGATCCTAAATTAATTTTACTGATAATAATGAGAATTTGCTACCAGAATATGTAGTAAATATTAGGAAACAATCTATTTTACAGTAATAATTCAAAATGAAGTAAAAGAAATTTAATCATCATGACTGTTTACCACCAGAATCAGGTAGTGTAGCATGCTAGGTGGTGCAGCAGGATGAAGGTGACAAGACAAATATCTCTAACATGTTCCCCACTTACTCATCTCTAAAATATGGGGCACCACTCAGGGTGCACACGGATGTGCCACCCACACCTCTGGCCCAGAAAACACTCACTGCCCAGCTGCTGGAGTGCCATCAACAGGCAGCTTCCAGCCAAGATCCCCTCAGGCAGCCTCACCCATACATGGGTCCATTTAAGGGCTGCCACACCCAATGGTCAAGTGCACTTACAACACTTACAACACCTGTGATGGCCTGTGATGGCCACATATGCTCCAGAGCCCCCATGGGCTGAGCCAAGGCTTCCTCGGGGCCGGACACCTGCTCAACTATGCCATCTGGCCAATCCTGCTCCCTCTCTGCCCTGTCACAGAGGTTGACACCTAATTTGCACCCTGCTTGCCAAAATCCATCTTAACATTCCCTTCCAGAAAAACTGACTTGTGATGGAGGGAAAGCAGTGATGAGAGGGATTTGGGAGCTAGACTGCTCCACAGTTGGAAGTAGCAAGGACCCTTCCACGGGCTAGGTGGAGCACCCATAGTGTCTGGAATAGGCGATGGTCCAGGTGTGCAAACTCTCACAGGTGACAGGGTAGTAATTGCTAGTCACCATCGACACAAGAAGAGGAGCTTCCAGGTAGAAAGAAAGCAGAAAAAGCTGAATCCCCCACACAGACCCAGGATTTTGATAAAGATATTTTCACGTATTGATGTATGGGGACGTCGTCTGGCTTATACAGGAGTTAACTTGAGTGTTATGCATACTAGAACAGCCTGCGTGTGGCCTATCAAACATACATTGTTCTTCTGCTTTAATTATTAAAGAAAAGAGTGCATTGACCAGAAGTAAAGAATGTCCATGTTAAAAATAAAGATGAAATGCCTCCCTTCCTGGGATGCCAATGCTGAAGCTCCTTCAATAATAAGCCTCACTTCCCAGGTGCCAAGGCCATGCCTACTCTCTGTGTATGAGCTGATCTGTTTTTTGTTTGTTTGTTTTGTTTTTGCTTTTTCCCTGAAACCTTAAAGGAATGTATCCCTGACTTGTTTAATGTTCTTTCTTCTGACAATATATAAAACTTTGCTGAAAACCATGCTTACCTGGGACAGTTCATCAGAGCTATCTTAGGGGTTGTCTTCCAGGCTATAGTCCACAGTTTGGCTCAAATCAAATGCTTTTCTATTCCTATTATAGATTGTTTATTGATTATTTTCATCAACAATTTATTAGTGAAAGTAGCCAGACTCCAAATCCCAGACGAGGTTAGTCAGCCACTCACCAGAGGTCTGCTAGCCCGTGGGACGTTAGCGCCGTTAGAGGGACCCTAACTTGGTAGTGGAATTCAGGAGGATGCCTCTGAGCGTTGAAGCCCACACTCTTCTGACCCCTGTGAGCCTGCAGAAATGGCCAACCGTCCCTGTGTAGACCAGGTGCCGTCCCTCCATCCTGTTCTTGCAACGAGAATGAGTGCTTGGTCCCTTCTTACTGCTGAACTTCCACCCTTTCAGCTACCAGCCCTAGGGAGAAATTGGTAACCCCAAAGAACACCCCAAATTGCCTCAGTGCTCATATGAATAGCCGGAGGAAGTAGTTGAAGGAGCAGAAGGAGTGAGATTTGCCCAGAGCTGGAAAAGTGCAGCCAGATGCATCACCTGTGGGTAACGACCCCAGCTGCCACCGTCCCTTTTGCCTTCCAGGTGTAGGGGGTCTGCGGGATCCTTGCTAAGTCTATTTTTCACCATTCCCGGCCCTTCCCTATCATCACCCCTTCACCTTGCAACATGTTCAAGAAATTTGATTAAAAAGAAAATGTGTTCAGCTACATCCAGTGGAAAACCTGCTATTATGGGTATTAAGAACAAGTAGAACCATTCCCAGGCATTGAACCATGGCTTCATCCAATCGTGCCTAAGAAGGAACCAGTTAAAAGAGTGGTATGCTATGAACAGAAGGAAATCTTTACAGTGACTGGAGAGTTATTTTATTTAGAAAAAGAGAGGGTCTTTTTATCCAACCACAAGGTTATTCCACACAGAAAGAGATAAAAAAGACCCTTTTTCCACACCAACAGGTGGATAAAGGAGCCATCAAATTTGTACTCAAAGGAGTTGCTATCACGTGTCTACACTTAGCTTCTCGAGGAGCTAAGCTTTGCTCCGCTGCAGCGATAGGATTGTCGCAATTGAGGCAGAAGTAAAACAGCTTGCTCTGGGTGTTGCAGTCGTGAAGATGTCTGCAGAAGGTGCTGAGAAAGTCCACACAGCAGCTGGCATTGAAACATGTACTATATAAAAGGTGGGCTGTGGCACGTAAACGCATATGAGCAAGTCCCAGATGGAGTGCACTTGGGCTACACATGGATGTGGAGCAATATCTGTGTGTGTGTGTGTGTGACAGCATGACTACAACGCCCCTGTGATTATGCTGAATAAATCCTACACATGCAGAAAAGAGAACCCAACAAACAAACAGCTGTTGCCACCTTGCTCGGAAACAGTGCAGACCAGCTGCCCCTGTGTCCTCTCCTGGCCATCAAGCTATAACTCTCCCAAAAGAGCTTCATGACCCAGCCAGTGTGCTGGTGAGGCAGCGAGAAGACAAATGGGACTGAATTCTCAGTGTGTCACCTGAGGTGCCCTCATGTGAGCGTCTGGACAGGACCGAGCATGGAAGAGTCAAGTGTAGGGGCACTGAACTGGCTGGAGGGATTTCCTCTCGGCATCCCTGCGGAGTCAGAGCCCCTCTCAGCTCTTCATGGTGGAGAAGGGAGACGATGAGATGCCTCAGCCCCTACACACGGACAGGCAACTCCCGGCTCTTGCGGACTTCCAAAGCCTCATGTTATGAACTGACTTGTAATAACTTTGTTTTTGTCATTAATGTGCTAGATATTTTTAGTAGCATTAATCTGAAAACGGGTTATTACCACCGATGTCAGTAATGGAATTAGCTACACTAGAGACAACCTACAGTTTAACCTAAAGTTTACAACGAAGTTTTCGCCTCAAAGTTTTAAGGAATTCAAGACAAAACTAGAATAAGACAAGACACCACAGAAACTGCTTGGTGACTGGGCTTTATATTCACTTTAAAGAAAATCATCTCTGAAAACTTAGAAACGTTTAATTATGCATATTGTTATTAGCATGAAGGTGAGAGATAGAAATGAAATATGAACCTGGATATGCTTATAGCAGTATTATGTGGTTCTGTGGAAATCTTTCTGCAGTGTTCTCAAATAGTAGTGGAAAACCCCAAAGCAGGAAATGGTGACGCCTCAAAGTCATACTGTTACCTGACAAAAGCAAGCTGCAAGGCAACACGCAGTATTTAAGACAGGTAAAAATGAAACTTTATTATCTGTGAGTAAATAAAAGTATATTTGAAAATGATTTTTTTTTTAAGTTGTCAGAATATATACAAATGAACCATGGATACCTTGATACGTGTGAACGAGAAATTGGACTTTTACTCTGAAGTATTCAGGGGTTTTTTTGTGTGTACTTGGAACTCAGGATGAACTTGAACAAGAGTGTACACTCTTTGTATTTAAAAACACGCACACACACGCACAATTTTACATGTGATAACAGAAATGTCTTGTCATACAGCCCAGAGTCAAGTCAAATATTAAGTTACGTGGAAGAGAATGGGTTTTTATTTAAGGATTAAAGACAGAACACGCTCGAAGCACAAATAATGGAACCCCCACTGTACAGTAGTCACTAGAACATTCCTTGAGCACTCGTTGGGTTTAAGCCAGCTTGGAAATCAGTTATTTGTCTAAACTAAGTGAGAATTTATGCCAGGTTCCTGGAAAGCACATGTTTTAATTAACTTGGCTGCCAGTATCTCTCCGGGGAAGAAAATATATATTTTATTCTCAAAACTCGTCCGGGCCTGTTCTATCATGGATTGGTCCATTAAAAACAAAACACCCAAATCAATATTTAAAAATACTATTTTTGCTTACCTGAAATCTTCCTCCTTTTTAGAGCTTTTTCTTTTTCTGTCATCTGCTCAACACAGTGTAAAGTAAATACAGTCGAGTCCACAGCAGGGGCCACTACTCAGGGGGCTCTGGGCTTCGGACATCACTAGGAGTTGAAATGGCCAAGAGCATGTTTGATGCAGAGCCCTAAAGGCATTTTGGTACTGGATAATCTGGATCTACAGAAAGCACATGATAGCCTGATACTGTTTCCTACATCTGCCACAATTTAAAATAATTTTCTGATGTTTTATTTTCTGTAACCTGAGACTGGGAATGTTGGGGAGAGAGTATAAATATAACTATTTATGTAACTCATTATAAATAGAGTATAATTAGAAAGTATAATTAGACTTGAGTCTAATTCCCCTTCATATCCTAGTTTCTGTGGCTCTCAGTAGGTAAGGCTCAGGTTCCAGTCCCAGCTCATTTCTACAGACTGGACAGTAGGTGGCACCATCAGCCAGTTTAAAAAACAGTTCACTGGTTTGGTTTGTTGTTAACCAGTTTACCACACTTGAGCAGGAACCTAAATAGTTTTGTGCATAAGTGCATTAAGTGCTGGCCATTGTCACGGGAGAATAATCCTAGAAGAGCACAAAGCCATTTAAATAGATCTGCATGAAGTATTTACAAATAACCACAGGAAGAGACTTTGCCTCTCTGTAGATTGAGATTATCCAATAATGAAATGCGTTTAGGGTTTGTGTCATAAATACTCTTTGCCACTTTAATTTCTGGTAATGAGAAAAGTCTGCCTGTGACCATCCCTAAACTAGTTTGTCCTTTGACCCTGGCCAGACACATAGACTTTATATATTTAGGTTTTCTTGTCTGGGGGAACAAAAAGACTTGACCTAGCTGCTCAGAAGTGGAAAACAAAGTATTAGACCTTAAAATCTTCCAGTAGAGTGCAGATCAAACACTCCCGATTCTAGACATTTCATAGAATGTTTTTAAACCTTTTCAGCCACCAGTCGCTCTTGACTCAGAAAACTTACTTTACTAGGTACTGTTCACAGTGGAAATGTGTTGAAATCACTGCGGCTATGTTCTACTCCAGTGCACAAGGATCTACACACTAGGAACAGTGCTAAAATATTCTGAAAGCATAAATCCAGGGCATTTAATTTTATTTGAATAAAAACCTGTGCACAAACACATTTTATACATGACTTCAGGGAGGCCACAGGCTCCCTGGGCTCCCTAAGCCCCTCAGATTAAGATCTCCTGACCTGGGAGTGAAAGAAAACAAACGCACCCTTACCACCCTCCCCTCCCCATTGAGACCTCTGGTCCCACCCCAGCCACACCCATGGGAAGGCAGGTCGACACTCAGCACACGTGCTGTCCCAGCTGCAAGGCTGTCAGACGTGTTCAACGAAGCAGATCCGTCACACTGCACCTCTGCTTCCTACATCCTGCTGGCCCAGAAGGAGATTTAGAAAAAGCACAGAGAAGAACATCAACTCAGCAGAGCAGTCTCGAAGCACAGGGGAGTGCAGAAACAGGAAGCACAAATAAGCCCAGGGAATGACTGACTTCTGACGGTTTTGTTGATAATTATGTGGGTGAAGACTTCCTGCTCCCTGCTGAGGGCAACTCTGTATCTGCAGGCACTTTCTCTTTGCCTCGCAATGAAATGCAACTGCTTGTCAGAAGGCCGATCTCTTCTGTCATCCATAGGTCGCCTTCTCGCGGCTGTCACCCCTGTAACCCTGGACTGTATGCTGATTGTTCCATTGGTTGTCAACACTTCTATAAACGGAGACCTAACTGCCAAGAGTTCAAAATTCCAGTGGTCTGTCAGGTCCCACCACCAATTCACTCCCCAGAGTCACCTCTGAAGTGGGTAAAAATGCCACAAACTCAGGATTGAAGATACTACTGTGGGAACATGAAATACATTTAGAACCTTAGAAAGTCTAAATGTAAAGGTATTTGTTTTCCTTTAAAGTCTGATAAGAAAATGACCCTCTTGCTTATCTTGTCTAAAGAATAAAGATGGACAGGTACTTACTGAAAATAAGCTACAAAATTTGAGACTGAACAATGGAATTAAAAGAGAATTGTCTCATGCAGAATAACTACTCATGTTTGAGAATTTGAGAGGAAAAAGAAATTGATTCAAGACAAGATCTTATTATTAGAGCTGAGACCATATGCGATTTAGTCAAATTTCTTTTTCTGAAGGCCAGATCGCCTTGTACAGACTTGTACAGACACAAGGCTGCAACTTTCTTCTCCACTGATCTACAGAGGGGTCCACAGCCACCACTCCGGACCACCGCATTGTGCAGCACTCAAGATGCTCAGGACTCTCTCCTATGTATCCCTGGGGAGTGACTCCCAAAGGGTCCATCCACTGGGCCTAGCTCTACATGCTTGTAAACACCCTTTAAACCTCTGAAGAGAGCTCTCCTCTCTTCCACATGAAATATCCCCTCACATCTCCTCACTGTTAACATGGCTGCTGGTTTTACAATCAGTCTTAAGATATGGTCTCCTGACTAATATTTCTTATTATAATAAAGTCAACGGTTTTATACAATATCTTACTGGCATTGTTAATATGTCAGATGCAGAGAAAGAATTCAAGTATTAAGGCAAATAATTGTCCTCCTAGCCTTATGAATTATCTAAGTATTGTCTCAACTGATAATGAATGTACAGAGCCTTTTCATAGGGAAAAATGGGGAAAAAGGTAAGAAAATTAGATCAAGCTTAACTCATAAAATTAGCAGCGGTAGATGTTCTTTGAAAGGAAGAACACAAAGGATTATGAATCAGAAAACTGCTTCCAAAGTGAAAGAAAAGAAGCAAAAGCCACCAGAAAATTCTCATGAGTAGACATTTTCGGGAAGCCGGATAATCTTTCTGGAAAAACAAATTGGACTTTCATTCAGTTGGTAGAAATCGTGCTATAACTTTTAATCTTTAGAGGTTTAAAAAGAATTTACTGTCCACATTTATGACAAGTTGATAATATGTGTAGAAGGTTCAAGAACCTATAAATATTAAATACTTTATGTTGTATTCTGCCACCCGCCCTTGCCCAGGACCCCTGTCTTCAAAGTCAGCCACTGTGGTTGATTTTCCAGGTATCATTCCAGAGTGTCTTTTTATGGGTATACAAGAAAATGTGAATATATATTTTCCTTCACTCCACATTTTAGTACATAAATAGTTGTATAATGTTTCATTACATCTTCCTTATATTCAGTTGAAAAATATCTGGGGAAAAAAACTTCTATCAGGACGTTGTTTCCTACAAAGCAGTCCACTGAGTGGATGATGTACTATAATGCATGTTGCCAGTCCATATTGGGATAAACACTAATATTCAACCATCTTTTGACATTACAAACAATGCTGCAATGCATAACTTTGGCCTGTTATTCTACTGCTAAAATCTGTATAGGATAGTTTCTAAAGGAGTTGTAGCCTAAAGTATTTCTAACTGAAATAACATTTGATAAGATGTTACCAGTAAGATAGCAGGTACTGAGTTTTTCTGAGGAACATAGAAATGGTCATTTCTCTTTATTTTATTATAAATTCAACCTCTCCTCTACCAGATTTCTCCCCGATCTGTGTTTGAAAACATTTTCCAACCTCTTCTACCCTTGTGACTTCTCTATAATCTGTTCCTCTTCTTAGCAGTGTCATTCATTCTCATGCCCACCACAGCCTGACATGGTCTCTAACTGCTGCCTGCTCGTCTCTCTTTGTCCATCATTGCTCAACCCACTCCACTGGAGAAACACTCAACATGGCCAGACATCTTGTTGAGTATGAAAAAATGGATCATGGATGATTCTGACTCACTGAGCCTGGGTGAGAGGAGACATCCAGAGGGGAGTTTAAAGTAGCTGGGGAAGGAGAAGAGGATTTAGGTTTCATCCATGGTCATCATTCAGGGGAAGGTGCTACTGAGACTTTACATAGGAGCAGGAGAAGACAGAATTAGATGCAAGTACTTTCAGTGGCCCAGAAATTACAGGTGAACTGAGAGGCAGGGACTCCAAGGGAAGAGCAAGGGAGAGAACACAGTGAGTTGGGAGGTCCGGGGGGTGATAATTTGTGGGGCAGGGCATCCAAAAGGAAGGAGCTACCCAGAGAGAAAACTCCACCACTGCCTGATTATCCCTCTGAGTCTCTGTCGAGTACTAATCTCAGCACACACAGGTGAAATTTCACAAGGCTGGGAAGGAACAATTTCTGCAGAAAGAACAATTACTGGAGAACTCTACATTAAATAATTTCCAAAGTTCACGTATGGCTGAGAATCCTCACCAGCCAGAGTGAAGAAACCTCCTTGAATACATGGGGTATTCAATTAAGAAACCAGAAATTGTGCATATTAGAAGTGGAACTAATCACAAGCCCTAGAATAAAGGATACTCTAGAACTGCACTAACAAACCTTAAAAATGAGACTTGAAAGGGTCTAAGTGATATGCAAGTAATCGTTTCCTACCAGAAAAAAATATTTGAATTAACACTTTAAAAAACATAGAAAAATGCCCCACTTCTATCACCCAGGAAACTCCAAGGGATTTAGGGACATTGTGTGAGACCCCAGGTCAGATATAGATATATATATATATATAGATAGATATATATATATATATATATACTGCAAATACATTAGAATATTCAAGAGATTGACTACTTTCTGGAAAAATATGAATTCTCAAGAGCAATATTCAAAACAACTAAAACAAAAGAAAAATAAGCTAGAAAGCACATAAAATAAAGTTTTTCAACAATTACTTCTGAAAATCATGTATGGGCTATACAAGTAAAAAACAAAAAACAAAAAACAGCTGACTACAAAAGTAACAAATAGTTTCAGAGAATCAAGAATAGAAGAATAGAGGAAATCTGTATTTTGTGAAAATAATTTAACCCTGATATCAGACATAAATGGTGCAAAACAAAACCACACACCAATTTTACGTGTTGGTGGGAATGTACATTGATACAGGCACTATGAATAACAATATGGCCTTTCCTTAAAAGTCTAAAAATATAACTATCATATGACCCAGAAATCCCACTACTGGGCGTATACCCTGAGAAAACCATAATTCAAAAAGACACATGCACCCCAATGTTCATTGCAGCACTATTTACTATAGAAAGGGCATGGAAGCAACCTAAGTCTCCATCAACAGATGAATGGATAAAGAAGATGTAGTACATATATAAATGGAATATTATTCAGCCAGTAAAAGGAATGAAATTGGGTCATTTGTAGAGACGTGGATGTACCTAGAGACTGTCATACAGAGTGAAGTAAGTTAGAAAGAGAAAAACAAATATCGTATATCAACGGATATATGTGGAATCTATAAAAATGGTACAGATGAACCTATTTCCAAAGCAGAAGTAGAGACACAGGCATAGAGAACAGATGTATGGACACCAAGGGGGGAAAAGGGAGGTGGGATGAATTGGGAGATTGGGATTGACATATATACACTACTATGTATAAAATAGATAACTAATGAGAACCTGCTGTATAGCACAGGGAACTCTACTCAATGCACCGTGGAGACCTAAATGAAAAGGAAATCCAAAAAAGAGGGGATATATGCATACATATAGCTGATTCACTTTGCAGTACAGCAGAAACTAACACAACATTGTAAAGCAACTATACCCCAATTTTAAAAATCCTATCTTATTAAAATACTAATTAATAATATATGAATTGTTGAATGCTAAAGGACATTTTCAGAAATTATGAGATTTCCCAATAGTTAATGAAACGGCACTGAAAATCCTTAAAAATGTAACAGTTCAATGGACAAGAATCATAAAGAGTGCACAAAACAGCTGACTTTCTACTTTTAAGATATAGAAAACATATGTATAAATCTCTTTCATAAAAAAGCAACTAAAATTTAAAATAAACATATTTTAAAGGAATATAGAGAATGAATAAGTAGAAAAAAAATCAAATTTACAAAATACCATTTTAAAAGACCAAAAAAAAGAGAGAAAATACCATGATTCTGTAGAACACCAAATATAATAGAGAGATCTACCTTTCTCGATTTTAATTCTAATAAACTTCCAATCAAAATCCTCGTATGTTGTTAAGAAAGTGATTAAGGTTTAGTTGAAAGTCAAGCTAGAATTTTTTTTTGAAGAAAATGAGTGAAATGTGCCTTACTAATTATATATATAAAGCTAAATTAAGAGTGTGGTTCTAATACAGAAAATGGTAAACTACTGTCGACTTTAAAAAAAATGCACAACGTGAGAGTTGCAAGTTAAGATTTATTGGGGGCAAAATGAGGAGTATAGCCCAGGAGACTGCATTTCAGAGAGCTCTGAGAAACTACTC
The DNA here is from genome assembly GCF_059928025.1 of Delphinapterus leucas. Lineage (NCBI taxonomy): Eukaryota > Metazoa > Chordata > Mammalia > Artiodactyla > Monodontidae > Delphinapterus > Delphinapterus leucas. The sequence goes on from NW_028322276.1 coordinate 1,449,230, forward strand.
CAAAGAGGCAGGGGGGAAGATCAGTATATATGTGATTTTGGTGAATGGGGAGTATATGCAATCGAGAACATATATTTTTTGCAGAATGTTTCTGTTAGTCTCGCGAAGGTTGCTGCTAGTCTTGAGAGCAGACCTCACCATGAAAGATCTTAGTGTTTTTCTAGATATGAGGGGATACAAGAATTGGGCTCATAAAATCTTCTCCTGAAAGTATCTAACTCTCTGAAGAGTTGTCCTGCCAGTTTCCCCCGAGCACAGAGTGCCTCATTTCTGCTCTCCACCCGGAACTCCTTTCAGGGGGTGTTGAAGGTCAGCGGCTGCAGCAGCTGCACCAGCACCTGATTTAATCCTTGTCGAGGTAGATGGCAAGTGCCAATTCGTAGCTGAGACTAGCGTTACCCAAAATGTAGATTCTAGGATGAGAGCCTATATGATAAAAGTATTACAGTCAATAGAAGCCATTATGGACCATACAATAAGTGGTGATGAAAAACTGGGTAGTTAGTTTTCTTTAAAAAGTATTTACATCTTCACTCAAAACATAAAAAATAAATTTGATATAAATTCAAACAGGGTTTTATTTTTAAAAAATATATAGATGTATATGGTTTCTAGATGGGAAAATCTCAAACATAGAAAGGATAGAAGAAAAATTACATAAAAATGGGAAACTTCAAGAGGTTAATATTTGTATAAGTTAATATTTTTAAACTACTTTTTTAAAAGTAAACTATTTTTTAAAAAATAAACTATTATTTTTAAAATATTAAAACGTTAATACAAATTGATTTAAACAGAAAGAATAAAGCAGATGTAAAGCACACACACGAATGATGTGCACAGAAAATTCCTTTGATTAAATAAAAATACCAACATAAAACGTTGATCTCACAAGTGAAAAATAATACAATCTTTTCTACCTTTAGGAAAACTATCAAAACATGGCACAATTAAATCAAAAGTGGTGAACAGCCACATACATAAATTGGTACATTTCTAGAAAGCAGTTTTTAAAGAGGTGATCATAAAACTCTTGTAATTCCATCCTTAGAATTCTACTACTAACGGGGGGAAAATGATATGGCAACGTGTTTGTACATAGAAAAGGTATTCAAATAGTTTACTTTTAAGATGGAAAAATTGTGAAGAGCCCTAAATCTAGACTCTAACTAGCAAGGAAATGGTTAAACTATATTGCCCAAGTTCCTGACATAACATTATTCAGGCATTATCATAATGTCTATGAAGATGCTTAAATACAGGTCAATAAATGTATCATGGCAGCTACTACTTACATTATGTGTTACATATGTTGAACCCTTAACTTTGGGAATCTAATTTAAATCCTTAGAGCAGGCCTGGAAGATGGGTTGTGTCATCTGCAAATCAGATGCCCAATCTTGCATTCTTTCAATGCATTGCTCCAAAAATTATATATTACATTACATTATATATATATGGAGAGAGGGGGAAATCAACAATATTTACATGTGAGTTTATTAGGAGTGTAAATATATAAAACTCTTACTAGCTCTTTCTTTGCGATAGAGATGTGCATAATTCTTATTTTCTTGGTACTTTATAAATTTTGACCACACGTTACTCACATAATCAGGGTAAAAACAAATTTAAAAACGCTGAAGCATCCAAAATATAGATGAAAATTTCTGGGATATTATTTTTAATTAGGTAAAGATTTATTGATACTTCTTGGAGTGCATTTAGTTTAGAGTTGTTTAATCAATGTGAGTTGAAGATGTTGTTAAGACAGTGTGGGGCCCCACCACAAGAAAAGTTGAAAAACTGGCTTTAACCATCTCAGATAGTCAGGGTCATTATTTTTCTAAATCTAAAGTTAGACAGCACGGACTATGGTGCCTATGGAAATACTAACCCTGCTTTATGGATTTTCATATTTCAAAATGTTGTTCTCCTCACCTATTGAAGCTCATACTACATTAGCATTATATTATAATATTCTATATTTAACTATACAAGAGCCTAAAGATTTTTGGTTGCATAATCTGAGAACTGAATTCATTAAGAGAAAATGACTCAACGGAACATGGAAGCCAAAGTAAGCTTTAAACCTTAGTACTCCTTTTTTCCATAATGTATTACATTAATTATTTAAAAATAATTGTTTAAATCCCGTTTCTTCAATTCCTTCAACTGCAGTTCGTGATCCTTAGGGAGCCCCAGATTAAAGGTCATATATGCTGTTTCATAGCCATCTTGGAGAAAGATATTAATACATTGTCAGAGTTGCAATAAGTATTGCTCTAACATGCCTGACATACAGGGAACAATTTGAACATATTCTGAATCTCACTTGTGTTCACATGTAATTTTGTCCAGAGAAACAGTTGGCGACTGAATGCACCCAGAGGAACATAGCCAGGTGGAAAAACACAAAACACACACTTTCACACACCTCAAACAGCTACTCCACTCACATCAGACGTTATAGCTTTTTATGGAATTTCAAATCACCCTTCTCTCACTGCTTCACAATCACCTACAAGCTGCAACCCTTCTGCCACCCAGATTAACCAGCAAACTGCAGGCCCTTTTCAAGATAAAGTGCCATATTTGTTGTGGGTAAATATTTAACCATTTAGCACATATAATTACACTACCATTTTTAATAGGGTTTGTCTTAGTTTGGGTTGCTGTAACAAATATACCACAGACTGTGTGCTTTTGACACAAAGATTTATTTCTCACAGTTCTGGAGGCTGGAGAGTCCAAGATCAAGGTGGCAGCACTTGTCTGGTGAGAGCTGTTTCTTGGAGAGGTATTCTCTTGGTGAAAAGCAGAGAAAGCAAGCTCTCGGGTGTCTTTTTATAAGGGCACTAATCCCATTGATGACAGCTCCACTCTCCTGACTCAATTACTTCCTGAACTAACATCACATAACTTCCAAATAACATCACATTGGGAATTGGTCTTCAAAATAGTACTTTTCAGGGGACAGAAATATTCAGTCCCTAGCAGGCCCTTATTTTTTAATGTGCCAATGACAGTTTTTGAGTATTGGGCCCTAAACCCATTTCCCCACAAGCCCTGTGGTTTTGGGTTTTTTTGTTGTTGTTTTTCATTTTACAATAGATTTTCTTCAGCTTTATTGTGGTATAATCAAGAAACCTTCATACTCTTTTCCAGAGTGGCTGCACCAATTTACATCCCACCTACAAGTGCACAAGGATTTCTTTTCTCCACATCTTAGCTAACACTCATTCTTTTGTGCTTTTTTTTTTTTTTTTGCGGTACGCAGGCCTCTCACTGTTGTGGCCTCTCCTGTTGCGGAGCACAGGCTCCGGAGGCGCAGGCTCAGCGGCCATGGCTCAGGTGCCCAGCTGCTCCGCGGCATGTGGGATCTTCCCGGACCGGGACACGAACCCGTCTCCCCTGCATCGGCAGGCGGACTCTCAACCACTGCACCACCAGGGAAGCCCTCTTTTGTGCTTTTGAGGGCAGCCGTCCTAACGGGTGTGAGGTGATATCTCACTGTGGCTTTCATTTTTATTTCCCTGATGATTACTGATGTTGAACACCTTTTCATGTATTGTTGCCCATTTTCATGTCTTCTTTGGGAAAATATCTATCCAGTTCTTCTGCTCATTTTTTAATTAAATTATTTTTGTTATTGTTGTTTTGCTATTGACTTGTGTGGGGTTTTATACAATCGGCATATTAACCCCTTATTAGATATTTGCAAATACTTTCTCCCATTACATAGTGTGCCTTTTCACTTTGTTGATGGTTTCCCTTGCAGTGTAGAAACCTTTTAATTTTATGTACTCCCACCTATTTATTTTGGCTTTTGTTTTCTTTGTTTTTGGTGTCAAATCAAAAAAAAAACAAAAAAACCATTGCAAAGACTGGTGTGAAGGAGCCAGTCCTCTATACATTCTTGTAGGAGTTTTATGGTTCCAGATGTTAAATGTTTCTTTAATGCACTTTCAGTTGATTTTTATAAGTGGGACAACATGCACATCCAGTTTTATACATTTGCATGTGGCTGCCAGTTTTTCAAACACAATTTATTGAAGGGACTATCCTTTCTCCATTGAATATTCTTGGCCCTGTTGTCAGACATTTGTTGACTGTACATGCAGGGATTTATTTTAGAGCTCTCCATTCTGTTCCTTTGCTCTGTGTGTCTATGTTGATGCAAGTATTATACTGTTTTGATGACTATAGCTTTGCATTGTAATTTGAAAGCAAGAAGTGTGATTCCTCCAACTTTGTTCTTCTTTCTCAGGATTGCTTTAGCTCTTCAGAGTCCTCTGTGGTTCCACACAAATCTTAAGATTGTTTTTTCTATTTTTGTGAATAATGTCATAGGAAATTTGATACGTTACATTAATTATTTTTATTACATTAAATCTGTGTGTAGATTGCCTTGGGGAGAATGGAAATGTTGCCAACATTAATTCTTCCAATCTATGAACATGGAATATCTTTCCAGTTATTTGGTAAACATTTGTACCTAAATATTTGTCAGCATCTCTGATTATTTTCTTTATATGAATTACCAGAAGTAGAATTACTAGCTCAAACACCATAAATATTTTACAATTTTTAATGCATATTACCAAATGATGCTCCAGAATAAAGTGGTACCATCTACATTTTTCCAATCCAGCATCTAGGAGTGCTGGTCTCACTGCATCCTCACCACATTTACATTTGCATTTTTTCTGACACCTTGCTAGTTAGATATACAAAAAAAAAAAGTTACTTTCACATCTGGATCAAGTGTTTATGGAGATTCTGACTAATGAAAATTCTAAGAGAAATTCTAAGGAGGATAATTTTAAGTGTTTAGATATGATTTTAGTTAATTGTAGCTGTTTCTTCCCTACAAAATTATTTTGAGGGTTGAATACAGGAGTGTGTCTGTGTTTATTTTCCTCCTGGGGTTTGAAGCCTCTGCCTGTCACCCTGTTGCTCCCACTTTGTACTTTACTATTGTTCTGCCACTACCCTGCCCTGTCGCCTCCCCTAGCCAGAGACAATGTTAGTAACGGAGTTCCACCAGCAATTTGCCAGTGAGTCTAATGAAAAGCACCCACAGGCTGATGATTTTCAGCAGGGTCCTGAACTATGATTTAATGTGATTTGTCTGGAAAAACACTCATAAAACTCGAACTCTGTTAGGGAAGGGGTGGGTGATGAGAGAAACATTGAAACCTGTGGGGGCGGGGGGCAGAGACAACAATTTGGCCCCCAACACCCTGGCCCACTTCTCTCTTAGAGCAACTGAACATTCGATATTTAACTAAGTGCAGGGCTGCCCGAGACTACAGATGTTCCCAGCCTCCTGTGCAGCTGGGTTGTTTGTGAGACTAAGCTCTCCCTCCAAGATGGAAGGAAAGAAATTTGTGCAACTTCTAGGATATTTCCTACATAGGACAGGCAGGCCTTACTTTCCCCTTCTCCCTCTGTCCTACTTCACACTGAAACTGTAGCTCCATCCTGCCCCACGTCCACCCCGGAGGAGGCCAAATCCCCTAGGATGACAGAGCAACAGGGATGACAGAGAAGCTTCCTGAAGTAGCCTTGCGAGAGCAGCACAGGACTGCCTGCCTCCAGATCAGAATGTGAGAGAGATGCAAACTTCTATTTGGCATAATTACGTGGGGGGGGGGGGGCGGTGTGTTGCAGCAACTGAACTCTAACCAATACAGGAATCCTGGAAGGGGCTCCTCTCTGCACTTGCCATGGGTCAGGATTCTCCAAGGACTACAGCTGTCTGATACTTTCAGCTCTCCGTTTCATGGGTGGGGGGAGAGCCAAGCTCAGCAACAATCCAGTATCCTTTCCCGGTGCTTATCTGGAAATCTAATGGGTGAAGATGGATGATCCCAACACAAGGAATCTAGAGCTAATATTTTCCGGGGATACGGTCTTGTTCTTTCCACCACAGCGTGAACCCCGGCTCTCTCCTAAACACATAGCTTGTTTTGAAATGTGCTGTGCTGTTTCCCTGATGATACGTGCAGATTCTAAATAAATAACTCAGGGCACAGACCATCTTACGTCTGTTGTCACTTGAATGTTGCTGGAAAGATGAGTTTAGAACTAACTCCCCTGCTAAACCAATACATTTAAGAGCTTAATTTGGAAAACCAAAAAATTGCAATTGCATCATCCACGCACAAAGCAGAACTCAACTCAAGCGTTGGCCTGAGCTCCCTATTCAAATGCAGGTGTATGGCACTTCCCAGGTGTCTGGTCTTGTCCATGTAACTTCTCATGTACTCTCCAGCCTATGGACCCACAATTTTATGTTGAAAAGACAGCCTAATATAAAATAAAATATTAAAGTTATTGAGAACATTGTAAAAAGTTCCATAGTTCATTTGTTCTTTATTTGTTCATGCTTAATTATGTACAGAGTGTCTTTTCTTTCGGGACTGGTTTAAAATATAGTTTATTAATAGGGAATATGAGGTAAAGTAAGGCCAACGGATCACTAGACGACTGTCACTGAAAAGATGTCTGGTTACTTGCAGCTCCCAAGAGGAGGGGACAGGCCGCACATTGGTCAGCAGGCAGAGGGAGGGAGGGGAATTCGTGACAAGTGCTATTTCTGTGATTCCCCAGGAAGGAACAGTGAGGATGGCGAGTAGATTCAGGACTGAGTAGCCTGTAGGATATCAGGGGCTGTCCCTGGTGTCTGGGTGTTGAGAGAAGGGAGACAGTGGCCCCCAGTGTGAGAGCCACAGAGGAGGTGGATGGTGAGGGCTCTGGATGGATCGGTTTGTATTTAAAAAGCAGGCCTGGGAGCAGTTCTGAATCCAGGGAGGCGGGAGAGTAGGGACCCAGGGGCCGAGGCAAGGGGACCCGGGCTTGGCACTGGCTTGTCTAGAACAAGGCGAGCCCAGCATGTGCCTGTGAGGAGATGTTAAAGCGTCAGGTTTACAGAACATAGAATCTTGGTCCACACTAGGGAGCAGCTTAAACGTCCCGTCCTCAGAGACACGTCCCCTGCCTGTGCATCTGCAGTGTCAGCCTCCCCCGCCCATGTGTCCCAGTCATCACCCACCTCATTGCTGCGCAGCACCCAGGGCCGGCCCTGTCAGCACCCACTGTGGCTGCCTCACCCGGAGGAACTCTCCTCACGGGGTCCCAGGCCTACGAGCTCCTCTGCCACCGCTGTCCCCTCTCCCTGCCACCCCAGCCCCTCCCCCGCCCTGCTCTCCTGCTTCCCCTGAGGCCTGCTCTTCCCTGCACAGCGCCAACACTTCTACACCCTGTTCTGCTTACTGTCTGTCCCCCTCCGCAGCGTGAGCTCCATGGGAGCAGCAGCAGGGTTGTTTCTTTTTAAATTGTTCTTGTTTTTGTAGGTTTTATTCTCTGTGTGACCTACAGCCCAGATCAGTGTGGAGCCCGAGGTAGAGACTCCATGAGCACTGAATGAGCAGCTGGTATCATAGCCCGGAACGCACCTTTTTGTGATTTCCTTGTTGGGAGAGTCTCTGTCTTCTCGGCACTGGGAATCCCTTCCCCCAGCACAGGCCTGGCACACAGCAGATGCTGGATCAGCATTTTGACGAATGAATATGCCACTCACTGTGCTTAACACAAGGACCCAACAATGATAAACCTTGTTGCTGCCCTCGGGGACAGTTAAAATCAAGACAACAGCCCCAAAGGAGTTGCTTAGTAAGAACAATGTCATCAAACTGCGACTTAAATGCAGTTTCGGCTCCTCCAGAAGTGCAACCGTAATCCAGAGGGTCAGGAATCCTGTGATCAGCACTAGCTAAGCCATCTGCCTGGGAGACCGCTGCCATCCACTAATGCAAAGAAACCTTGCAATAACCCACACGAAGCTTTGCCCAGAACAGCTTCCTTGTTTCAGCTCCCTTCTGCCTATAAGCGTCTTTCATTTTGTGCAACTCCTCAGAGCTTCTTTCTATCTGCTAAATTGGATCCTGCCTGATTCATAAATCTTCAAATAAAGCCAGTGATTTTAAAATTTTACTCAGTAGAATTTTATTTTACTTTTTTTTTAATGGAACTTATATTTGATTTTCAGGTTATATTTTGCTTCAAGAGATTGTCCTAGAAATAGTCGGGTTTATTACTGCTATGTAACAAACTATTACAAAACTTAGTGGTTTGAAATATAATTTATTATTATCACTGCTAGTTCTGTGAGCTGTCTGTGCTTAATTGCATGCTTCTTGCTTAGAGCTCCTTGTGCTGTTGCCGTTGGAGGGCAGATGGGGCAGTGTCACAGAGAGGCTCCAGCAGGCCCCTCACAGGGCTGGCTGGGGGTCACCTGTGCTGGGGGCCAGAGTGTGCACGTGACCTCCGCACATGGCTTGGTTTCCTCGCAGCACAGTCTGTGTTTCCAGGGACGACAGTGTATGAGCAGCAGTCTGAGTAAAGAAAGGGACAGTGGCCAGATCTCTTATAAGGCCGGTACCGGAGTGTTCCGAAGTCACCTCTGCAATTCTCTATGGGTCAAAGCAGTCACAGGCCAGGCCAGATGTAGGAGTTTGGGGAAACAGATCGCTTCTCTCCTCGGGGTGGTGTGTCTTGTTTTGTATAAGGAAGGAAGGAATTGAAGGTGGCTGCCTTTTTAGATAAACCACCACCAAGATTCTGTGATGAATGCTACAACTGGGCAACAGATGTCAGGGCCCAATGCAGTCTTGCTGCACTCTCGGAGTCCAGAAGGTGAAGCGCATGAAAGAAATAATTCCAGAACCTTCCCTGAAGGAGGAAATACTGTGGGACATATCCTCAATATAAACACTGAGAAACTGGGCAAAACACATAAAACAACTTTTTTTGGTCATTGGACAATAGCAAGCAGAGGGGAATGGTGCCGATAGGGACCATCCAGGGACAAGATGGCTGTTTCCTTAGCACTGTATTCCTAAGGGCCTTGCGAGGCTAAGCAGGATCTGAGCTTTGTCTAATGCACGAGAGCATCTCTGTGACATTCAGAGTGAGGGGACGGGTGGGTAGGAGTTAGCACAATCAGGGCTCAGCTTTGCAGTACTCATAATCTGAAGGCACAGAAAGATAGGAGGCTCCTAGCAGTCCCAGAAGACGCCCACAGGTCTCTATCCACGCACGTGGACCATTTACTCGTCACATGAGGTTTGGGTCCCTGGATGAGCCCTAACCCCTAACACCTAGTGGGGGCTCATTTGCTGAATGAAGATGCAGAAGCTCTCTTGGAGATGCAGAATGTGAGGAATGGGTGCTGTTTGGATGGACTCAGGTTGGAGGAAAGGGCTTTTTAAAGAGGGGAATGAGGACTTTCAGGTTGGAAATCCTGCTACCTCAGCCCAGCCTCCATCAATTGAAAGGTATTGGTCACAGGCGTACTGAACACGGCGTTTCTTACATCAATGGGAGGAGAGATTGGGAGGAGGTGAAATGCCCCTGAGACACTTGGACATGACACCCACCCATGTGACCTCAGCTCTGGGAAGTAGCAGCATAGCATATCTAGGGTTGTCCCCAAATCAGGACAGCAGCGGCTTTCCCTGGGTCTAATTTTGCATCTCTACAATAACAATGGGAAATTTCCAGAAGAACAAGATACGAAGACCTTGAGCAGATTGTCCTTCTGAACACTTCATTCTCAATCAAGGGCAATTCTCTATGACCCGCAGCTATCCCCGCTATACATTCAGTGCTAACTCACCCAGTACATGGCACACATTCACTGAGGCCCTACTGTGTGCTGACCTGGCCCAGACACCACACGACAGCAGTGGGTGAAACAGGTGGAGGGAGATCCCAATTCACATGCAGGTGACAGACTCATGGGGAAAACAGATTAAGAAATAGAGGTACACAATATCAGGAGGTGATATGTACCATAAAGAAAAGGAAAGTCAGCTTTTGAAAATTCCTGAAGAAGTTTACGGAGCAAACATGTAGAGGACACAGTGTTCTAGGCTGAGAGAATAGCAAGTGCAAAGGCCCTGAAGTCACCATGGGCTACATGTTTGAGAGACTTAGCTTTTAGCTGGAATACTTGTCTTGTGCTCAGTCTGTTTTGCTTTTATTTGTAAGCCTTGATTTCATTTTCCTAGCTCATTAGCTTGAGTTTGATCACACCAATCTGGTAAATTCAATTCCAGTGATCAGCAAATTCTACTCCAGAGTTTCAAAATGGAAACACATGAATTTGGACCCAGCATTCTGTTAGCAGCTAGCAGGCTGTGGACTGAACCCCCATGATGACTGCACTTAACAAACTTCCTCAGTGTCCTCAGGCCCCTTCCTCTCCACTTCCTCCCCATCTCATCTGGGTCAAAGCTCTGATCCTGCCCCTCTGCCACACCTTCATTTCCTATATGTAGCTCACCTGTCATCCCCGACCGAAATTCCCACAGGCTTCTCAAAGTCCTAGGTCCAAAACTGAGTTCATCCCTTTTCTCCTCTTGTGGAATCCCTATCAGTGAGAGAACCCCTTTTTGGCCCCACCCTTAAGCTCTAAGACACGACCTCTGCCCCCTCCCCCACTCCCTTGCACCCCACCCCATGATCCCATTGATGCAGGACTCCCTGTCATACTTTCCTTCCACCTTTCTATCTTGAGCTGCCCACCACCCTCTCCCTCGTCAATAAGTCCCTTTGAGATGAGCACAATTACACATAGGATCACTGAGACCACACAGGCAGTTGTTGCTGGGAATGACGGGCAGTGTCCCAGAGCAGAGGACAGACGAGGGCTCCCTGAGAAGGCAGAACACAGGGCATCGTGGTGTCAAGACACCCATAAAGTGAGTGAGGCAGGCATCACACTGTAGCCCCTCCCCACTGATCCCCCAGTGTTCCCTCTTTCCAAGCTTTGCAAACCCTCAGTGGGCCAGGCCTCCTGGTCTGTGTTAGGGGAATGGCATGCATTAGTGTATCTAAGCACTCATTTATTGATCTTGTACTTGGGTCCTGCTCAATGCCAGTCTTTGCCTACATGAGAACTCATCCTTGAAGAGCCTCTTCAGATGTCACCTTCTCCACGAAGCCCTTCTTGATCAACACCCCTTCTCCTGCTTGCCTCTGGCCTCATCTGGGACCCCACCACCCCCAGTGGTGTGATCATTCTTTGAGAAACTCTCCAGCTTGTGAGCTCTGTGAACACACTGGGACAGAGAGAGAAAGATCTTGAAAAACTGTGATGACTAAGTAACTGAATAGATAAAAGGATTAAACACAGGCCATGTGTAGAGTAAGTTCACCAAAGTTTAATTCTTTCTTCCTCTTCTTTCCCTCCTTGCAGGACTAGGAGCCCAACGGTTCTTATTTCATCCTCACCTCATGTAGAACTTCAATGACCTGGATGATTTTTATCTTTTGTGTACTTTAATACTTTGAAAACATTTCATGGCTGTACTAATCAAAATTGAGAAAATTATACCTTGAGGGGCAGGCATCCTCCTGTGGTGTCTGAGTCAAAACAGGACGATATAAGAACACAGGATATTGAGGAGGAATTGGCTTGGGCCCCCCGGGCAGCGGCAATAGGGAAACAGAAGCAGAGGGAGGAAGTTTCCACCCCGTCCCCACCGTGACACACCTGTCCCTCTTTGTATGGAACTAGCCTGATTGTGATTACCTGGAGGTGGACGTGTCTCCTGGCAGGTGGCGCGGCCTTAGGGGACAGCATTAGAGGTCACTAGACTTCAGTTCTAAGCTCTCTGCCTGACCTAGGACAAGTCTTCAGTGCCTTGGATCCCCTGTTTTTAATATTAAAGAATGTGATAACGAGGCTGCGTACATGAGCGTCCAGAGATGGTGGAGGCCGGGTGCCTGGTGTTGGTCACTGGGGGATGCTGCCACCCGGTTAGTGCTGCCCCTGGCATCCCAGCCTGGCACACGGCTGTGTGTGTGGGATAGCCAGATGGAGCCATGAAGGTATCAGGGAGACGCTGCCAGTCCGTGTCAGGGCAGCATTGAATTACAGAAGACTGGGCTTTCCTCCAGTCACTTCCAGCTGCTCAGGCCCTGGTAGCACTGGCCACATACCCTGACTGAAAACAATCTCCTGGGAACTCAGAGTCACAGCCTGGTGGCCTGGCCACCAGATGGCTGAGGGTGTGTCAGGAGCAGTTTGCCACAGGAGGTTGGGGCCACAGGGCTCTGACATGGGCTGGGGAGTGGAGGTGGCATGGCAGGGCTGCACAGCATGGGGCATTGGGTCCTTGGTCTGGGCTGCCATCATCCAGGTCCGCATCACCATGAAGTCAACTGCCAGCTTCTGAGCTCAGAAGCTGAGCAGGGTTGAGCCTGGTTAGTACTTGGTGGTGAGACCGACTGGGATGCCCGGTGCTGTAGGCTTTGCCACTTGTGTCTCCTTTCATCTCTCTCTCCCTTTGCCACTGCAGCCCCCCTCCCCTTGCACAGGTGGTCACCTCTTTGGCCGCTGGGTGGTGGCACAAATTGGTGGAGTCTTGGAAAGGGTGTGTGCAGAGTTCTGAGAAAGGGCAACATGGCTGGGCTGGTGTCCTCTGAGCTTGCTGGCAGCTCTGGGTTGGTGGGGCAATTTGGGGCCCTGGAACTGCCTGCATAAAATGGTTATAATAGCAATTTTGGTACTCTATTTTCCACATTTAAAAAATGGTAGCACGTGTGTGTGTGTGTATATATATATATATATATATATAATTTTTCTTTTTGCCGCACTGCGCAGCTTGTAGGATTTTAATTCCCCCATCAGGGATCGAACCCGGGTCTTTGAAAGAGAGAGGGTGGTGGAGTCCTAACCACTGGACCACCAGGGAATTTTCTGTGTGTGTATCTTAAGGACTTACAAAGGAAAGTTCTGGGCCAAAGAGAGGAATTAATCACACGATAAAACATGGATGAGCCTCAAATACATGACACTGTATAAGAAGCCAGACATAAAGGCCACAGTTGTATAAATCCATGTACTTCAAATATACAGAAAAAGCAAGTCCACAGGGATGAAAAGGATACATTTAGTTCCCTACGGCTGTGGGGCAGGGAAATAGCAAGTGACTCTTTAAGGGGTCCTGTGTCTTTGTAGGGAGATAAAATATTCTGGATCAGATAGTGATGATGGTTGCACAACTTTGTAAACAGACAATAAATCACTAAACTGTAGAGTGTTCAAAAGGCATTTTATGGTATATGATTTCTATCTCAACTTAAAAACCGGTGATTAATAAATAATACGTTTTTGAAAATAATTGGAAACACATTAACCTCATTGCTTGATTTGGTTCCCACTCTAAGCTCTGTACACATGAACAAAGACCCCCCACTCCCAAAATGAGAACAAGCACTATTTACTCAGAACTCGTCTAGAGAGCACAGGAGTCAGCCACCACCAGTCACATTCGGCTGAGACTCAGGGCAGGCATAGGGATGGGGATGTCTTCTGGGGGAAAACAAGGGAGGCATGTCCTGCTCACAGCTTGTGAAGTAGGGAAGCTGGAGGCGGACTGACAGGAGGATGGGCGTCCCATATGAGTGCTTAGGGGAACATATTGATATTTGTCTTTCCCCCATTTGGTTCTAAATGGAAAAGATGAAAAATGAGGAAGCTGTGAGTCACTGACTAAACACTGACCCTTGAGGCCTATTGCTGCCGAGGTTGAGGTCTCGTTTTCCATGTTGTTTGCTGCAGGGTGTGGCGCAGGGCCTTGTGGCTGGAGTGAGGTTCCCCGACTTCCAGGAAGATTCAGAAAATCCTGCATTCCAAAACCCCTCTTTCATCATCTTCAGTCACCTACTCTGTGCATACAGAAACTTGAATCACTGTTTTCAAAATTAACTGCAAACAATGGTAATAATTACTGTAATTTTGAGTAACACCGACAATGGTAATTTTCATTACTATAAATCTAAGGATTTCTCATTTAGCTAATGCCCACATTATAGTGAATGTAGCTCGTAACAGAAAAGAATCATTACGTTGTCTTTTTTCAGTTCCTGTATGGCTGTCGGAACATCTGGTCGACCTCGCCTCAGCAGCCACCTGGTGAAACGTCACTGGTGCGAACCTCACACAGACGGATCCGTGTCGCACACCGACGAAAGCGCACCGCCGCCACCTTGAAACCCCGTCTCGACCCAGTCCACCATCTGTCCCATTTCTCGACACGGGGCAAATAGAAAAGGGAAGGCTGGGCGCTTCCCGCGTAGACGCAGCTTGACCTGCGGGAAATCTGGTGTGCGGAGCCCCGTGGTCGCTTCGCTTGGGGACTGGAGAAATGAAAGTGGCCGCGGGGAGCAGCCTCACCGCCGCGATGGCACTGGGACGAAGCCGGGTCCCGAGGCGGTGAGGATGCACCGCCGGGCGGCCTCAGGGACGGGGCATCGCGACTCTGTGGAAAGGAGGACGGGGAGGCCCGGAGTTGCCCTCTCAGGGCCTCCTCGTTTCGGCCACCCGAGTCAATCCCCACTACGGGGAGAAACGTAAACATTTGGGTGTTAGGGCGATCGGGATACACGTTGGCAGCCGTTGAAAACTGGGCGATGTCTGTGTACATCCGTGTTGTTCCCAACCTCCAGGCGAGTTGGAAAATATGAGAAAACACGACCACCGGGACACACGGAGGAAGTCGCAGGACACGGACAACCTCTCCTGGTCACACACAACAGCCCGGGCTGTCCCCTCGCCCCAAGGGGCACCACGGCGTGCTGGTTGACCCATCCCGTATGCCCAACACCCTACAGAGCTCTGCGCCAGCCTTAGAAGCTATAAACCTGCTCGGCCAATTTCCGGCGGCAACACGAACCTCCCACGCCCCGGCGCCACTGGAACAGTCGCCGCCAGCCTCGCCGACCTCCCGGAACTCTGCCTCGGGCCCGGCGGCTGAGCCTCAGCCCTCGCGAAGGTCACTGAAGCTCCGGATGGAAGGGACAGTCTCCAAGCGGGCGCCACTTGGCGCCCGACAAGCGGCGGGAAAGTACGAGACATGGATCCTGATTGCCGGGCGGCGAGGGTACAGCGCAGGCCGTCCAAACGCCCGAGTTCGTCCCGGGGCGTTCGCCTCGGAGCTAGCTCCTGTATCAGTACCGCGGGAAGCGACCCCGGCGACAGAAAGAGGGCGTGGTATTGGGAAGAGGTCGCTGGGGGGCTGCCGCTGAGAAGCGCTCCCCACGCGATTCCCGGCGGGGCGGGCGAACTAGCGGCTCACAGCGCTCGGGCGGGTCCCTGCTCCTAGGAGCACTTAGGGATTTTGCGGGGACTTGGGCTGCGTGGACTGTAAAACTGAAACCATGAAAGGACACGTAGAAAACATAGCATCCATCTGATCCTACGGGAAAATATGACTCTGGAATCAACCACATAAATGTGTCATTCAGGAGAAAGATCATCTAAATCACCATATTCAGTCCTTAATCAAATTTTCATTTATTAACGACTATTTTCTGAGAACCTCCAATATTTCAGAATGTGAACTGTTATGAGGATTGAAAGGTAAATAATACTATGTCCTTACCTTCATAGACTTCTACTTCTTAACACAGTAAATTAAATTCTCCTGCAAAATAAAACTTCTGATATTAAAAATTAAATGTAAATAAGGGTTTACACATTGTATAATTCCAAAATTTTGCTAGTAGCTTACAAAGAAAATTTGGCACTTTATAAAATAAAGTTGACATTTAAGACATTGTCAATTCCAGATCCCTGATTAGGCTGTGTGTTTTAAGAAAGCCTGGGTTACTAAACCCTGTCTAAAATTCTGAACTTTTGTAAAATTGCTCTGCAAGATTTAGGAAGAGTAAAGCTAGATTTCTTTTCCTAAGAGCCAGATTTCCTCTTTACTGTATCATGAAATAAGTATTTTTAAAATTAATTATTTGGGTTCGAAAGTAAACTTTTGAAAATCAATAATGGTTTTTATTAGAATAGAAAATCTGCTGCACCTGTCCCTTAAAATTCCATTTATCTGCCATTTTATTTGAACATCCATGGGGCACCATTTTCAAGAATACTGTACAAGAGGTTCTCTATTTTAATCATTATTTTAGGCTCCTAGTTTTCTCTTAACTTAATTTTAGAGAATCTAAAATACCCCAAGTAACACAATATTGTCATATATACATTTCCTGAAATGTGCTATAAGCTATATACATTATTGATAAATTTGAAATGAAATATATTTACAAGTACATGAGAAAAAATCAAAATGTATTTTCTTTGTGTAATTATTATGCAAGAATGCACTTTTAAGAAAGAAATGTCATACCAAATGCAATAATCTCTGGAAGTTGCATGAAAATACTTTTGTATTTAATAACCAAAGATTATGTAGTTGTAGACGTCGGTTATTTTTGTTAAGTTTTCAGAAGCATTTTAAATTATGTATTCATTATTTCATCAATGTGACCATTTTTAGAGTTTTCTTCACTCCCAAGTGTAAATTAGAACTCATTAAATCCTGATATTTTTCTATCAATAAATTATTCTTTTTCTGAAAATAAATAAATTTATTTATTTAAAAAAAAAAGAGGGCTTCCCTGGTGGCGCAGTGGTTGAGAGTCCACCTGCCGATGCAGGGGACACGGGTTCGTGCCCCGGTCCGGGAAGATCCCACATGCTGCGGAGCGGCTGGGACCGTGAGCCATGGCCGCTGAGCCTGCGCGTCCGGAGCCTGTGCTCCGCAACAGGAGAGACCACAACAGTGAGAGGCCCGCGTACCGCAAAGAAAAAATAAATAAATAAATAAAAATCCTATAATGAAAGAACTTTGTCTTTTAAAAATCAGTGGTGCACAGGCATAAGATTTCTTGTGCAATGTGCAGCTAAAATAAAAATGAAGTCGGTTGCTATCGTCATCCTTAGTCCAATTTCACTACTGTTTTTTTCATTATACCTGGAAAATTAAATCTGTGATCACTCTTAAAGTCATATCTTTTTAAAAATACATCTTTATTAGGGTATACTTACTTCACATTACTGTGTTAGTTTCTGTTGCACAACAAAGAGAATCAGCCGTATGCATACACATATCCCCCTTTCCCGTCCCTCTTGAGGCACCCTCCCACCCTCCCTTTCCCTCCCCTCTAGGTCATCACAAATCATCGAGCCGATCTCCGTGTGCTATGTTGCTGCATCCCACCAGCCAACTGTTTTACATTCGGTAATGTAAATACGTCGATGCTACGCTCACTTCACCCCAGCTTCGCCCTCCCACCCCATGTCATCAAGTCCATTCTCTATGTCTACTTCTTTATTCCTGCCCCGCAACTAGGTTCATCAGTACATTTTTTGGTTTTTTTTAGATTCCCTATATATGCATTAGCATACGGTATTTTTTTTGCTCTTTCTGACTTACTTCAGTCTCTATGACAGACTCTATGTCAATCCACCTCACTACAAATAACTCAATTCCGTTTCTCTTCATGGCTGAGTAATATTCCATTGTATATATGTGCCACATCTGCCGTATCCATTCATCTGTCGATGGACATTTAGGTTACTTCCATATCCTGGCTATTGTAAATAGCTCTTCATTGAACATTGTGGTACATGTCTCTTTTTGAATTATGGTTTTCTCAGGGTATATGTCCAGTAGTGGGACTGCTGGGTCATATGGTAGTTCTCTTTTTATTTTTTTAAGGAGCCTCCATACTGTTTTCCATAGTGGTTGTATCCATTTACATTCCCACCAACAGTGTGGGAGAGTTCCCTTTTCACCACACCCTTTCCAGAACTTATTGTTTCTAGCTTTTTTGATAATGGCCATTCTGATTGGCGTGAGGTGACACCTCATTGTAGTTTTGATTTGCATTTATCTAATAATTAGAGATGTTGAACATCTTTTCATGTGCCTCTTGGCCATCTGTATGTCTTCCTTGTTGAAATGACTATTTAGGTCTTCCACCCATTTTTTTTTTTTTTGCAGTACGCGGGCCTCTCACTGTTGTGGCCTCTCCCGTTACAGAGCACAGGCTCTGGACGCGCAGGCTCAGCAGCCATGGCTCACGGGCCTAGCCGCTCTGCGGCATGTGTGACATTCCCGGACCGGGGCACGAACCCACGTCCCCTGCATTGGCAGGCGGACTTCTCAACCACTGCGCCACCAGGGAAGACCCCACTCATTTTTAAATTGCATTGTTTGTTGTTTTGATATTGAGCTCCATGAGCTGTTTGTATATTTTGGAGATTAATCCTTTGTCTGTTGCTTCATTTGCAAATATTTTCTCCCATTCTGAGGATTGTCTTTTTGTCTTGTGTATGGTTTCCTTTGCTGTGCAAAAGTTTTAAGTTTAATTTAGTCCCATTTGTTTATTTTTGTTTTTATTTCTGTTACTCTAGGAGGTGGGGCAAAACAGATCTTGCGGTGGTTTATGTCAAAGTGTGTTTTCCTCTAAAACTTTTGTACTGTCTGGTCTTACATTTAAGTCTTTAACCATTTGGAGTTTATTTTTTGTATGTTGTTAGGGAGTGTTCTAATTTCTTTATTGTACATCTAGCTGTCCAGTTTCCCCAGCACCAATTATTGAAGAGGCTGTCTTTTCCCTATTGTATGTTCTTGCCTCTTTTGTCGTAAATTAGGTGCCCATATGTGTGTGGGTACATGTAGCATCCTGTACCATGGATCTATATTTCTGATTTTGTGCAAGTACCATAATGTCTCGATTATTGTAGCTTGTGGTATAGTTTGAGGTCAGGGAGCATGATTCCCCCAGCTGCGTTTTTCTTTCTCAAGATTACTTTGGCTATTCGGGGTCTTTTGTGTTTCCATACGTATTGCAAGATATTTTGTTCTAATTCTGTTAAGGACGCCATTGGTACTTTGATAGGGATTGCATTGAATCTGTACATTGCTTTGCGTAGTATAGTCATTTTCACAATATTTATTCTTCCAATCCAAGAATATGGTATATTTCTCCATCTGCTTATGTCATTTTGATTTCTTTCATCAGTGTTTTATAGTTTTCTGAGTACAAGTCTTTCACCTTCTTAGGCAGGTTCATTCCTAGGTAATTTATTCTTTTTGTTGCAATGGTAAATGGGAGTGTTTCCTTAATTACTCTTTCTGATTTTTCATTGCTGGTGTATAGGAATGCCAGTGATTTCTGTACATTAATTTTGTATCCTGCAACCTTACCAAATACAATGATTTGTTCTAAAAGTTTTCTGGTGACATCTTTAGGATTTTCTATGTATAGTATCATGTCATAGGCAAATAGTGACAATTTTACTTCTTCTTTTCCAATTTGGATTACTTTTATTTCTTTTACTTCTCTGATTGCCGTGGCTAGGACTTCCGAAAGTATGTTGAATAAGAGTGGCGAGAGTGTACATCTTTGTCTTGTTCCTGATTCTAGTGGAAATGTTTTCAGTTTTTCACCACTGAGTATGAGGATTGTGGTGGGTTTGTCATAGATGGCCTTTATTATGTTGAGGTAGGTTCCCTCGATGCTCATTTTCTGGAGAGTTTTTATCATAAATCGGTGTTGAATTTCGTCAAAAGCTTTTTCTGCATCAATTGAGATGATCATGTGGTTTTTATTCCTTAATTTGTTAAGGTGGTGTATCACATTGATTGATTTGCGTATATTGAAGAATCCTTGCATCCCTGGGACAAATCCCACTTGATCGTGGTGTCTGATCCTTTTATTGTGCTGTTGGATTCTGTTTGATAGTAGTTTGTTGAGGATTTTTGCATCTATGATCATCAGTGATATTGCCCTGTAGTCTTCTTTCTTTGTGATATCTTTTCCTGTTTTGTTTGGTATCAGGGTGATGGTGGCTTCATAGTACGAATTTGGGTGTGTTTCTCCCTCTGCAATTTTTTTGGAACAGTTTGAGAATGATCGGTGTTAGCTCTTTTCTAAATGTTTGATAGAATTCGCCTGTGAAGCTAGCTCGTCCTGGACATTTGTTTGTTGGAAGATTTTAAATTATAGTTTCTATTTCATTACCTGTGATACATCTGTTTATATTTTCTAATTCTTCCTGGTTCAGTCTTCGAAAACTGTACCTTTACAGGAATTTGTCCATTTCTTCACGGTTTTCCGTGTTATTGGCATATAATTTTTTGTAGTAGTCTGTTATAATCCTTTCTATTTCTTTTTTTTCTTTTTTTAAAAAATAAATTTATTTATTTATTTATTTATTTATTTTGGCTGTGTTGGGTCTTCATTTCTGTGTGAGGGCTTTCTCTAGTTGCGGTGAGCAGGGGCCACTCTTCATCGCTGTTCGTGGGCCTCTCACTGTCCCAGCGTCTCTTGTTGTGGAGACAGGCTCCAGACGTGCAGGCTCAGTAGCTGTGGCTCACGGGCCCAGTTGCTCTGTGGCATGTGGGATCTTCCCAGACCAGGGCTCGAACCCCTGTCCCCTGCATTGGCAGGCAGATTCTCAATCACTGAGCCACCAGGTAAGCCGAATCCTTTGTATTTCTGCAGGGTCAGTTGTGATTTCTCCTTTTTCATTTCTAATTTTATTGATTTGTGTCCTCTCCCTTTTTTTCTTGATGAGTCTGGCTAAGGGTTTATCAATTTTCTTTATCTTCTCTAAGAACCAGCTATTAGTTTTATTGATCTTTGCTACTGTTTTCTTCATTTCTATTTCATTTATTTCTGCTTTGATATATTTGATTTCTTTCCTTCTACTGATTTTGGGTTTTCCTTGTTCTTTTTTCTCTAGCTGTTTTAAGTGTACGGTTAGCTTGCTTATTTCAGATTTTCCTGGTTTCTTGAGGTGAAATTCAATAGCTATAAATTTCCCTCATAGAACTGATTTTGCTGTGTCCCATTGGTTTTTCATCAGCGTGTTTTCATTGTCATTTTTTTCTACGTAGTTTAAAATTTCTTGTTTGATTTTTTCAGTGATCTCTTGGTTATTTTGTAACGCGCTATTTAGCCTCCATGTATGTGTGTTTCTTACAGTTTTTTTTCTTTTAATTGAATTCCAATCTCATAGCATTGTGGTCAGAAAAGATTCTTGATATGATTTCAATTTTTGTAAATTTTCCGAGGCTTGATTTGTGACCCAAGATGGGATGTATCCTGGAGAATGTTCTGTGTGCACTTGAGAAGAAAGTGTATTCTGCCACTTTTGGGTGGCGTGTTCTATAAATATGAATTAGATCTATCTGGTCTATTGTATCATTTAAAGCTTGTGTTTCGTTATTTATCTTCTGTTTGGAAGATCTGACCATTGGCGTAAGTGCGGTGCTACAGGGCCCTACTATTATTTTGTTACTGTCGATTTCTCCTTTCATGGTTGTTAGCATTTGCTTTATGTATTGAGGTGCTCCTATTTGGGGTGCATAAACATTTATAATTGTTATATATTCTTCTTGGATTATTCCTTTGATCATTGTATGGTGTCCCTCCTTATCTCTTGTAATAGTCTTTATTTTAAAGTCTATTTTATCTGATACAAGTATTGCTACTCCAGGTTTTTTTTAATTTCCATTTGCATGGAATATCATTTTCCATCCCTTCACTTTCAGTCTGTATGTGTCCCTAGGTCTGAAATCGATCTCTTGTAGACAGCATATATATGGGTCTTTTTTGTGTATCCATTCATCCAGTCTGTGTCTTTTGGTTGGGGCATTTAATCCATTTACATTCAAAGTTATTATTGATATGTATGTTCCTATTACCATTTTCTTAATTGTTTTGAGTTTGTTTTTGTAGGTCTTTTTCTTCTCTTGTGTTTCCAGCTTAGAGAAATTTCTTTAGCATTTCTTGTAAAGCTGGTTTGGTGGTGCTGAATTCCGTTAGCTTTTATTTGTCTGAAAAGTTTTTGACTTCTCCATCGAATCTGAATGAGATCCTTGCTGGGTAGAGTAATCTTGGTTGTAGGTTTTTCTCTTTCATCACTTTAAGTATAACCTGGCACTCCCTTCTGACCTGCCGAGTTTCCACTGAAAAATCAGCTGATATCGTTATGGGGATTCCTTTGTATGTTACTTTTGTTTTTCCCTTGCTGCTTTTAATATTTTTTCTTTGAATTTAATTTTGGTTAGTTTAATATGTGTCTTGGTGTGTTTTTCCTTGGGTTTATCCTGTATGGAACTGTCTCTGCTTCCTGCACTTGGTTGACTATTTCCCTTCTCATGTGAGGGAACTTTTCCACTACAATCTCTTCAAATATTTCCTCAGGCACTGTCTTTTTCTCTTCTTCTTCTGGGACTCCTATTATTCGAATGTTGGTGAATTAGTGATGTCGCAGAGGTCTCTGAGATTGTCTTCAAGTCTTTTTACTCTATTTTCTTTAATCTGCTCCTGAGCAGTTATTTCCAACATTTTGTCTTCCACCTCACTTATTCTTTCTTCTGACTCTGTTATTCTGTTATTGATTCCTTCTAGTGTATTTTTTATTTCTGTTATTTTGTTGCTCATCTCTGTTTGTTTGTTCTTTAGTTCTTCTAGATCTTTGTTAAATATTTTTTGTATTTTCTCAATCCGTGTTTCCATTCTATTTCCAGTATTCTGGATCATCTTTACTATCATTACTCTTAATTATTTTTCAGGTAGGTTGCCTATTTCCTCTTCATTTATTTGGTCTTGCAGGTTTTTACCTTCTTCCTTCAACTATGACAGAGTATTTTGTTGTGTCATTTTTTTTTTACGATTTGGATTGTGTTCCTGTTATACTGGTTGTTTGACCTGAGGCTTCCATCCCTGGGGTCTGTAGGCTCCAGGCTAGAGCTGGGTCTTGCTGCTGAGATGAGGAACTCTATGAGACCTCACTCTGATGAATATTCTCTGGGGTCTGAGGTTCTCTGTTAGTCCAGTGCTTTGGACTTGGATCTCCCACTGCAAGAAGTTTCCTCCCATACCCATGCCTGAGAACCGAGATCCTGCAAGCCATGTGGAGCAGCAAAAAAGAAAAAAGAGAGAGAAAAGAACTATAACAAAATAAAAAATAAAATTAAACTAGGAAAGTAACAGATATGTTAGAAAACATATAAAAATAAATATATAGATGAATCAACAACTGGAATGTACCACAGTACCACAATAGTAAAAAAGAGGAGGGGGGAAAAGATAGAAAATGGGCGGGGTGGAGGGGGAGGACTTGGCTGTGGAGAGTGGGAGCTAAGCAATGGTGAAGTTTGGGCGGTGGGTGGCGCCAATGCTCAGAACCCACAGAGCTGGAAGGGCTCTGAGTGCTGTGTGGGGGGTGGGGCTTAGGCTCAAGGAACAGAAGGGGCCCAAACTTGATAGAGGGTAGGGGACCTCACCTGGGAGCCCATCAGGCTTCCTGGGCTCAAGCGGGTAGAGCAAACGCCCTCCTCTCCTCACTTCGCCTTGTCTGGTAGGGCTCCTCCTGCCTAACTCTCTTAGTCACCATGGCCTCCCTCCTATGACCCCAGGGCCCATCCGGCCTGGATGGGTCTTTGGAAGCAGGGAAGAGGCTTAGGAGCTCATGAAGCTCTCTGGCCCAAGAGGGTCAGACGATCGCCTTCCACTCCTCTCCTACTCTTCCCAGAGAGTCCCTTCCAATTGCCTCTTCTGATCTCCCCAGCCTCAGAGGCGCTGGTCTTGTCTGGCTTTCACTTGTTCTCCCCCTTCAGTCCCCGTATGTCCTACCAGTTCACTCTGGGGTTCCTCCCGTCTCCTTGGTGGTCACAGTTCCCCACCAGCGGCCGGAAGGCGCCCTAGCTGTGGGGAGACACTAACTCCGCATCTTCCCACACTGCCATCTTGAATCCTCCCCCTATTCTTTAAAAAAGTTTACATATTCAATGAACTCTGGCAAACACTGTCACAGTCAAAAGAGATGTCTCCAAACCAAAGTTCAAACTAAATAGTTTTATGCTTTATGATGCCCCGTTTTGATATTCAGAAAATACCTGGTAGTTTTTATAGTTCAAACTCATCCAGATGGGAGCTGCATTTCAGTAACAGGAAATTGTGATTTTTTTCTTAGAAAGAAGGCAGCAGGTGGATTCCCTCCCCCAGAGCAGTAAAACTTGTCCCTTTTGTGTCTTAGTGTTCATTCTAACCCAGATTACTGAGAGTAATGTTACCAGTTTTATATTTATCAAAAAAAGGTTGATTTCACATGGCAAAGTTTCCTACGTTTACTTACTCTTTAGGTAAAACTCCAACATGTAGTGTTAAAAAATACTACTATCCTAACCCAGGTCTGGCACAATGTTCTAAAGGGCAGATAGTAAATCTTTTAGGCTTTGTCACATGACCTTTGTTGCATCTACTCAACTCTGCTATTGTAGCAGGAAAGCAGCCGCAGATAAAAGGTAAATGAATGAGCATGGCTGTGCTCCAATAAAACTTTATTTATTAATAGACACAGAAATTTGACGGTCATATAATTCTCACGTCTCACAATTTTTAAAAAAAATATCTTAATATTTAAAATTATAAAAACCATTCTTAAGTTGCAGGTCCTACCAACACAGGCTGGGGCACAATTTGGCCCACGGGATGCAGGATGCCATGGCCTGATCTATAGAGCCACAGTGGAACCGACACTTTTTAGAGATCAACATTCCAAAGTAAACTGAATGCATTAGACACATGCCAGAAAATATTAAAACAAAACAAATACCAAATTACCAAAGGCTCCTCATCAAGTCCTCCCCAAGTTGCCCCAGCTCCTCATGCACGGCCTCCTCATCATGGCATCCCCAGCCCAGTGGTTAAGAATCCACCTGCTAATGAAGGGGACATGAGTTTGAGCCCTGGTCTGAGAAGATCCCACATGCCACAGAGCAACAAAGCCTGCGCGCCACAACTACTGAAGCCCATGCGCCTATAACCCGTGCTCCGTAACAAGAGAAGTCACTGCAATGAGAAGCCCACACGCAGCAACGAAGGCCCGGTACAACCAAAAATAAATAAATAAATTTATAAAAATAAAAAGATACACTTAAATACCTGTATTAGTTTTCTGATGTTGATGTAACAAATTATCAAAAGTTCCTTCTCTTACCGTTCTGGAGGTCAGAAATCCAAAATGGATCTGACTGTGCTAGCTTTAAAGTCTCAGCAGGCCTGTTCCTTCTGGATGATCTGTTGCAGGGTCTGTTCCTTGCCTTCACCAGCTTCTAGAGGACACATGATTTCCTCATTTTCTGACCCCACCGGCAATCACATCACTCCCACCTCTACCCCAGTCCTCACAACTTTTCTGGCTGTGACTCTCTGTCCTTCCTCTTTCACAGCTGAAGACCTTTGTGTTTGCTTTGCACCCACAAAACTTATCCAGAAGAGCCTCCCCAAGTCAAGATTATTAATTTAATCACACCCACACAAGTTCCTTTAGCCGTGTGGGGTAATATATTTGTATGTTTGGGTATTAGGCCATAGGCTTTTTGAGGAGCCATTATTCTGTTGACCACACTACCCTTTCTGCAGAACTTGAAAAAAAATTGTTTTACACGGATGGAAGAAATTTTCACATATTAAGGTATGGGAAAGTCATTCTGGCATATACATGACTTGAACTTTAGGCTATCCCAAACAGCCTGTTTGTAGCCTATACAACATGCACTGTACATCTGCTATTAGCCATTAAAGAAAAAAATGCATTTAAAAATCAAATGGAGCAACTATGGTTTAGGTTGTTGAAATGGACCGGGTGGCCACTATAGACAATGTTTCAAACACATTCTTTTATTAGTGAAAACTTGAGTTTTCTGACCTGTATTGTTAGCGAACACAAGTTCATGTGCCTGATGCAGAGTGAGACCAAGGTTTATTGCAGAGACATTTAAAGGAGAATGGGAGGCTCATGCTCAATAAACCCCAAACTCCCTGAAGGGTTTCAGTTAAGCATGTGTAAGGGCAAGCTTAAGGAGGGGTGAGGTTTGTAGTTGGCGCAGGAATCCTTTCTCCACGAAGGTCAGGTCACGAAGTTCCTGTAAACCTCCAACAAAAGAAATGTTACTCTCTGTTCTGCAACTCTTTATCTTTATATGAATGGGAAAGTGTTACACTCTTAAAGGTCAGAGCATTGAGAATGGGCTATTCTGTATATTTCAGGCTATAGGCAACATTTTTAACTTGAAGCAAAAACAATAGGTTAGATAGGCTAATGTAAACAAACAAACAAACAAAAAAAACAAACAGATCTAATATGAAGTCAGATTGTTCTTCCAGGTTACAGTATCAGACTCAAGGACAGCAAGAGCCATTCTCAAAACAGTATCTGCTGGCAGCTGCCACGTGCAACTTTAAGGTCTCCAGGTCTCCCCTTGTAACCATGCAACAATTTCAAACACCAACCAATCCTTTCTTAATAGGCACCCTTACCGCTTGCCAGCTCTAATTATAATTGTTTTCTTAAATATTTATTTTATATTGGCTTATAGTGGATTAAAAATGTTGTATTAGTTTCAGATGGATAGCAAAGTGATTCTGTTATACATATTCATGTATCTAGTTTTTTTCGAATTTCTTTCCCCATTTAGCTTATTACAGAATATTGGGCAGAGTTCCCTGTGCTATACAGTGGGTCCTGGTAGGTGATCTTTTTAAATATAGTAGTGTGTATGTGTCTAACCCAACTTCCCAATCTATACCCCCCAACCCTTCCCTCTGGTAACCATAAGTTCATTTTCTAAGTTTGTGAGTCTGTTTCTGTTTTGTAAATAAGCTTATTTGTATCATTTTTTGGCTGTACCAATTTACATTCCCACCAACAGTGTAGGAGGATTCCCTTTTCTTCACACGGTCTCCAGTATTTATTGTTTGAACATATTTTGATGCTGGCCATTCTGACTGGTATGACGTGATGTCTCATTGCAGTTTTGATTTACATTTCGCTAATAATTAGCCATGTTGAACATCTTTTCATGTGTCTCTTTGCCATCTGTATGTCTTCTTTAGAGAAATGTCTATTTAGGTGTTCTGCCCATCTTTTCATTGGATGGTTTGTTTTTTTGATATTGAGTCGCATGAGCTGTTTATAAATTTTGGAGGCTAAATCCTAGTCAGTTGCATCATTTGCAAATATTTTCTCCCATTCTGTGGGTTTTCTTTTCATTTTGTTTATGGTTTTATTTGTTGTGCAAAAGCTTTTCTGTTTAATTAGTTCCCTTTTGTTTATTTTTGTTTTTATTTCCATTACACTAGGAGATGGGTAGTAAAAGATATTGTTTTGATTTATGTCAAAGAGTGTTCTGTCTATATTTTCCTCTAAGAGTTTTAATAGCATCCAGTCTTACATTTAGGTCTTTAATCCATTTTTAGTTTATTTTTGTGTATGGTGTTAAAGAACGTTCTAATTTCATAATTTTTTACATGTATCTATTCAGTTCTCCAAGCACCAGTTTATTGAAGACACTGTTTTCCTTCATCATATAGTCTTGCCTCCTTTGTCATAGATTAATTGACCATAAGTGGGTGGGTTTATTTCTGGGCTTTCTATCCAGTTCCATTGAACTATATTTCTGTTTTTGTGCCAGCACCATACTGTTTTGATCACTGTAGCTTTGTAGTATAGAGTGAAGTCAAGGAGCCTGATTCCTCGAGCTCTGTTTATCTTTCTCAAGACTGCTTTCACTATTCAGGGTCTTTACTATTTCCATATAAATTTTAAGATATTTTGTTCTAGTTCTGTGAAAGATGTCACCAATAACTTGATAGGGAGTGTATTGAAGCTGTAGATTGCCTTGAGTAGTATAGTCATTTTAACAATGTTGATTCTTCCAATCCAAGAACACGGTATATCTTTCCATCTGTTTGTGTCACCTTCGATTTCTTTCATCACTGTCTTATAGTTTTTGGAGTACAGGACTTTTGTCTCCTTAGGTAGGTTTATTCCTAGAAAATCCTAAAGATGCTACAAGAAAACTACTAGAGCACATCAATGATTTCTGTAAAGTTGCAGGATACAAAATTGAAACATGGAGATCTGTTGCATTTCTATACACTAACAATGAAAGGTCAGAAAGCGAAATGAAAGAAACAAATCCATTTGCAATCACATCAAAATACATATATATATATAATTCTTGACAATCAACTTATGTCATTTTGAGGTTTTTGCCTTTATAAGCCTCCCCAATCTTGTAGTCTGGCTGAACACATTTCAGGTCCTTCTAGAATGTATCTCTCCTCAGCTATTGACCTCAGTTTGGTTCAAATAAAATTATTTTCTATTCCTAGTATAGATTGATTTAGAGAATATTTATATTGACAACAGAATTAAAGAGTTTCTTTATAACATTTCAGAATATAATGAACAGCTAAAATATGAGTTACAGATACTAAAGCCCACTTTCATTTAGTGCACAGAGGCTGCTACAAGGGCAGGGCACAGGGACATGCTCTGGGCCCAGCAAGGAGGGCCTTGACAGCTCTCTGCTCCTCCCAGGCGCTCCGAAGCCCACTGCGTCGCCCCTGCTGGGGGTGGGGACAGCAGCTCAAGCATCATGGAGACCCTGGGGATATGACTATGAGTTGGGAGGTCCCCTGACCTGCACCCTTCAGAGACTATCTCCATCGATGACACTCCAAGCTCTGGAACTGCCAACCTGAGGTCCTCTTCTTATGGAGCAAGGGCTCATGTGACTGAGGTGCAGAAAGCCCAACTGTGACAGCAGGTGTTTTAATCAAAATAAGGGTTTATTTACAGATCTCAAAGCAAGAGAGCGGGAGACAAGCCGCAGATACACTCCAATTTGGCCTTTGAGTTAGCGGCTTTTTTAAAGGGAAGAAAAAAGAGGCTGCCATTAATCATCATCATTTGACATGTCTGTGACTCTTTTTTTTCCTTTTTTTAACAAATCGAAGTATAATTGACTTATTGATACAATATTGTGTTACTTTCTGGTGTATACCAAAGTGATTCAGTTATATATGTATATACATATATATATATATATTATTTTCCATTATAGGTTACTAAAAGATATTGCATATAGTTTCCTGTGCTATGCAGTAAATCCTGGTTAGTTACCTTTTTTATGAACAGAATTGTGTAACTGTTAATCCCATACTATATGTGATATTTGTTCATCATAACTTCAGAAGTCAGGCTGTCTCTGGTTTATGATACTCAGGCCAGGTGTTCCCCGGCTCAGGGGTCTTTGAGCTCACCTTGCCCTGGAGAAACAACCTGAATTTGGAGTGAACGATGACATCGACAACAGCAACTGGTACACTGATGATGTTCACAACAGAAGTGTAGTCACCTGACTCTGCTTGATGAGTGTTCAGTTAGCACAGGATTGAGGTCAGAGGTGACAAAGAAAAGGAAAAAAGTTTTGGATAGAGAGATCATCTGTAAACTCAGTGAGGGAACTCTGTTTTATGGGGACTTGGATTCACTCTGCAGGACGTGGGAGGACAGCACCTCACTCCTGGTGCCGAGTCCCATCAGCTCCTGGACGGACACCTGCCCCTGAAGAGGCCCCTCTCGGGGAAGGACGAGCTGCTGAGACAGCGGCCTCTGAGCCCCTGTCTCCTCTGGCCCATCTCAGGGCTCTGAGTTCCCGAGGCGCGGAGGCGGTGGCCCACGTGGGAGCGCGTGGCCAGCGGGGGAAAGAGGCGCCCAGCTCAGCAGCGGCCCGAGTGCAGGAAGCCGGGGATGTTCTGGTCCCGTGGGGGACGAGCCGGGGGCCGGAAGGCCTTCTGCGAGGAGCGCGGTGCCGCCCGCCGTCTCCCCACCTCTGCCGCCTTCTCTGTGGGCGGAGGCCTCTGAGCGGCTCAGGACAGGTTGGCGGGCCCTCCTTTCCCACCGCCCCTCCAGCTCCGAGCTGGGCCCCTGAAGCGGAGCTCCTTGTACCTGAAGCGCTTGCCCCGCCCAGAAGCCCGGGGAGCGGAGCATTAAGGTCACGGGCACCGAGGGTCTCATCCGAGACCCGCCGGCCAAGCTGCAGGAAGAGCCGGTGGATCCACAGCCGCCTCCTCACCAGAAAGGAGGTTCTCATCTTGTCGCAGGAAGAATTCAGAGACAACAGGGAGAAGGAAAAGGCACAGCGAGGACTTCTGGGGCACAGTGGGCCGACGGGGTGAGCAGCGGCGCTGAGCCGCTTGGACAGGCTGCTTACACGGGACGTGAAAATGAAGGGACAGAGTATTCATTGGGGAGGGTGGGGCTTGGGGGTCGCACTTCCTGATTTTCAGCCCAGCTCCACAATTCTGAGGGGAAGAGGGAGTCTCCTCCTTATTTAGCCTTAGTGGGAAGTGTCCCCGCCCCAGTGCATGATGGGAACTTCTCATCTCCAAGGCTAATTTTATTGTAATGAGGGCATAATGAGCAAAAGGTTACATTTAGAGGCCTGAGATTCCCGTTTTCCCACCTTCCCTTGCCTCCAGGACACTTGTCATCCGGAAATGTATCGTTTTCTGTCCGCCCAGAAGTTCCTGCTTTTCTTTGTCTGCCTACAGACCCCCGTTGTTTACAAGATGTATGGTTTCCTGCCATCTGGCCCCACCCCCTTTCTCTGCTCCCAGCTAGCTCTTTGCCTGCTGGAGCAGCCAGAGGCGCCGCCCTGGGCTCTGGGCTGGTTGGGGGCCAGGTGTGATTACACTTCTCACTCTGCTGGCTTCCAGGTTGGGGCCAGAGAACTGGAGCGGGACGCACTGGGCCCCTGTGCTGTCTGTCCGGCGCCCTGGGCTGGCACTGGACAACAAGGCAGGAGCCAACTACACGTGCCCAAGCAGGCCCCTTCTTTAATCCTTCATCTCTGGTGTGAAAGAGCCCAGATTTCCCATCCTGGGCAAAAATTATTCTTTAAAAATATTTTGCAGAAGGCCTTCTGTTCTCTGCCAATATAAGATGTCGGTTGAGTTAACATTACCAGATTCATCTGTAGGCATTGTCTGTGAGCAGCCAGGTCAGCTCATAGCCCCAAACCCTTTAGGTGCTGGGAGCAGAACATGGCTGTTCGACTCCCCTGGGTCATTAGCTGTCAGAGAAACTGGAGCCTTACTTGCAGGACTCCAAGTGAAACTGCAGAACATGTTTTAGGACTTAGTAGAGCATAGGTTATGCACATCTCTTGTGCAATCTGTTTGTTTTAGAATGCTCATCTCTAAGAAGCGTCCCTTCCACTGTGGCTCTATAGATCAGGCTATAGCATCCTACAACCCATGGGTCAAATTCTGCCCCCAACCTGTGCTGTAGAACCTGCAAGCTAAAAATTATTTTCATATTTTAAAATGTTGAAAAAATATTTAAATGTTTTGCAACATACACGAATTATATGACATTCGCATTTTAGTGTCTATAAATAATGTTTCATCGGAGCACAGCTCCTTTGTTTACCTTTTATCTGTGGCTGCTTTCCTGCTACAATGGCAGACTTGATGGATAAAGCAGAAGTCATAGGGCAAAGTTTAAGATATTCACTCTTTGGCCCTTTAGAAAATCTGCCAGCTCCTCCTCTAGAAAAGTAGTATTTTCTTACCACTATATGCTGAGGGTTATACTTAATAAGCACGTAAACTTTTGGTGAATTTTGCCCCTTGAAATAAACCTTGGGTAGCTGTAAAACTGATGACATTACTCTCAGATATCTCATAATAAACCTAGCCATGAAATGTGCAGTTATCATTAGGCTGAGAAGGGAATTCATGTGGTGACTTCTTTCATCCAAGAAATCACCACAAATTATCATAACTGGAATACAGGTCCCATCTGAATTAGCATCAACTGCAGAAACTGCCAAGCATTTCCAACCCTACGATTGGGGCAGAGTAAACCATGAAGCTAGTTTGACCTTTGGTTTAGAGAATCTCTTTTAACTGTAGCAGCGTTTGCCAAAGTTTATTGAACATGAAAATCAAAAAATAATAATAATTTATTGATAGAAAACTGTCAGGATTTAATAAGATCCATTTACACTCAGAGGAAAGAAAGCTACAAAAATGGTCACATTGATGAAACAATTACTATATAATTTACATATGCTTATGAAAATTTTATAAAAGCAAAATAACAAATTAGAATCATACTATTTTTTGTCATTAAATACAAAGCATTTTCATGCAACTTCCTGGTATACTCTTGCATCTGGTGCACCGTTTCTTTCTTAAAATGCATTCCTGCATAATGAGAACACATAGATAAAGACAGTTTGTATTTATAAGTACATTTTAATTGAAATTTATCAATAGTGTATACAGCCTATAATACATTCCGGGAAATGCTGATTTATCTGGTAATAACGAGTTATTGTGAATTGTTTTGAATTATCTAAAATTAAATTAGAATAAAATTAGGACCCCAATAAAATAATCAAAATAGTTATTATTTTGCCTAATATCATTTAAAATGGAAACACATTAAATCTCAAATAAAATAGTTGGTAAATGGAATTTTAAGAGGCTTGTAAAGAAAATTTTCTATTCTTATAAAAGACACTGATTTTCAAAAACATAATTTAAAATTCAAACAAATTTAAAAGTAGTTATTTTACAATGTATTTAAGAGCAAAACTTGCTCTTAGGAAAGGAAATCTAGCTTTCCTCTCCTTGCGTCTTGCAGAATAGCTTTCCAAGGGTTCAGAATTCTGTAAAACATTGGTAATAATGCAATCATTCTGAAAATATATAATCTTTCGGAGTCCTATAATTGACAATGTATTAAACATGAATTTTAATTTATCAAGTGCAAATTATCATTGTAGACTAGTTGCAAACATAATTGTACAATATATGAACACTTGTCAGAAACCTCTGGAGGGTAGACATATACATGGATGTGGGGGGCTGGGTGTTGTCTCTCTGTGAATGATTGTACACGCCCCTGGTGTTTGAACACATTCTGAAAGTGGGACTCGTACCATGTCTGCAATCGTCTTCCACCTTCATACATAGTCATGGAGATATCGACCGGTTTTTGGTGGAAAAACAAAAGAAAACAAAGCAAACCCTTAGCTACAAAGTCTAAAGTAAGTGATGAACTTATGCCTACCTCTTAATTCTTGGAATGTTCCTGTCCAGGTACACACAGTTCTTCAGGAATAGCACTCTTGTTAAGATTAAATTAATTCTCTTTTCAGTTATGAGGAAAATATTAAATAAAATTTAACAGCAATAGAATTAATCGAAGAATCAGAGTTTAATCACAAATCGTGTGTTTATTCTAGTGACCGTTGATTCTTGACATGTGCATACATATTTGAACACTAATATAACAGTTAACATCATTTGTGTTCTACTTTTTAGTTACCTTTCAAAGTTAGTTCCTGATTAACCCTAGTGTTTCTAAGTATATTTACAACTTCATAAAGACAGAAAGTCACTAACTGATCAATAATGACTGTATTGAAGGAAAACTGGCCCATTCTTATTGAGCACAAGGTTCCATTGTTTTGAAAACACACGCTCTTACATTTAGGTCTTTAATCCATTTTTAGTTTATTTTTGTGTATGGTGTTAAAGAACGTACCATGTCTGCAATCATCTTACATATGTTCAAGCACTGATCCACTGAACTGGGGATGCTTTATTTCTTGTCGCTTTTTACCAAAGTTTGCATTCAACAGTTCTCAAGATACTTCACCATCTACACGTTTCTGCTGTCTATTTGTAATACACTTTCCCACAGTTGATATTGTAGACAATATTTTTTCCTGGATCTCAGCACTCATGTTTTTGTGTAGTCATTAGCAGTTGTTTCTGTTCTGAAATGTGCAGTGAGCATTTCTGGATTGGCCTGAGGTGACCAGCTGAGAGAGTATAGCAGCTCACTTAACTCCTCCGTCACTGAGAGGCCTGGACGAATGGGACCTTAAGGTCCCTTGTATTCATTCTTCAGCACATTTCCTGAGAATTGTACACACTGGGGACACATTATGAACGAGACACAAGGGACCCTGCTCTCACGTTGCTGGGTGTAGTACACAGACTCCTGTAAATGAAATTCTAAGAAAAACAATTTTGAAGAGCTCTATCAAGACAACAAATGTGGCAATGACTGACGCCCAGAGCACCTGGGCCTCTGCTGCGGGGACAGCAGGCCAGTCTCACCAGAGCGGGGCGCTCTCTGCTGCTGATTCAGCCTCCTTCATTTCACATGGCATTTAAGATGTGAGGGGAGAAGAAAACTTTAATGTGCAACGGGCTGGGGAGTGTCCAGTGTTAGACGACGGGGGCCCTGAGGCTTTTCTGAGGAGATAACATCTGAGCCTCCATCCAGGTGAGCAAAAGCCACCAGCCCTTTGAAGGTCTAGGGCAAGGGCATCCTAGGCAGAGGGAAGAGCAAGGTCAGAAAGTTGGAGATGGGTCCAAACCGGATGGTGAGCAAACACTGTGGCTCCATTGTCCTGAGTGAGGGGCATACATGATGGGGTGGATGGGCAGGGGAAGGATGGGCCGAGTCAGGGCCTGGCTCAGGCTGGGAGTCTGTGGTCTGAGATTTGCTGCTGCTGTGAACGGTCCTCTATGTTCCTAGTGCACATTAGATGTCCTGGGCCCACACAGGTGGAAGATAAAGAGTCCAGAAATCTTATTGGGCTGGATGCAGTAAGCGAGGCACCAGCAAGATCACAGGGTGTGAAATCAGCAGGGGCTTTCGTGACATCAGTGAGCCAATTTCTAACACAGGAGACTGAAGGCCAAGATCAGCAGTCTTGCTCAGCACGAGCGAAAATGAATTCATTTATAAATTTGCAGGACCATTGTCTCAAAGAAAAAGTTCATCTTTCTGAAGGTCACCTGCAAAGGCTACAAGGGAACCAGACCTTAGAATTCCTACTTCTGTATAAGACAGTCATCAGGAAATTGCTTGGACAGTTTAAGGAACGTGTAGCTTTAAAACAAAGAAAGAAAAGACGGAAAAGTAAGAAGAGTTCAGGGGTAAAGGGGCTCATTGTAAGCCAGCAGGCTGTGTCTGGTGGTAGGCAGCCGCGCAGAGCTGCACACTCCTTGCCCTGTTGCCAGGATCATTCGTATTGTGCTTTATCTGCACCACTTACAAACGCAATTCAGCTGAAGTAACTCTTACTGCGTCAGCTATCTCCCACTTGACGTTCTCAGCTCACGGGCATGTGGCGTCTGCAAGAACCGCCTCCTCCAGAGAAGGCCCAGTGTCTCCACCTGACACATGTGTCCCCTGTCCCATCATTTCACCAGTGTCATGTGAGCTCCTTGCTTGCCTCTGCACATCATGTTCCTGGCGGGATCCCTTTTAAGGCGGGGGAATCTTTCTTTTCATCCATCACCTCAGCATCAATGTCCTCTCACCTGCAATTTTGCTTCTAAATTCTGTGAAAGAGCATTTCAACAAATTCTCGATTTGAACAGGTATGTTTTGTATTTATTGATTTTTATGCATCCTTCAGTGTATCCTATGCTCTGTCTTCTGCCCTTGGCCTGTGGTGAAACACCTGTCTGAGTTTATCAATGACATCTAATCTCCCTTCCTGTTACCTCTTTTCCATTCTTTTCCACCCTTCTGTGACACATGTCACTACAGTCACATGCTCATTGCCATGACATTCTGTCCTTCCTTTGGGATGCTTATTATGCCTTCCTGCTTCTCTGATGCATCGTGGTCCGGTGTGTGCTCTGCCCGCCACTCCCAGCAACCTCCCCCTTCTCTCTTCCTTTTGGAGCCCCTGCCTCCCAGTTCAGCCGTCATTACTGGGCACCAGCTCCCAAGGACTTACCTGCAACCTGACTTCCCCTGACCCCGAAACTGGGCTCTGTAGTATCTTCCCGTGAATAATTACCATGCATGAAATCTCATTCCTCTCCCTCTTCTCCTCAGCTACAACCCCTGTGGATGCCTCATCTCTCCTCGGCTCCCAGGCTCCATGGTTCAGAATCATCCATGATCCATTTCTCTATACACCGGAGGTTATCTGGCATGTGGAGTCCAGCTCTAATGGAGTGAGGTAAGCAATGATGGGCAGAGGGTAAGGTAGAGACAGGAGGTATGTACCAGGTCAGGCTGTGATTGGGTGAGAATAAAGGGCAGTGCTCAGAAGAAGAGTGGATTATGGAGGTTTTCTGAAGGTAGAACAGATTGGAGAATATTTTTAAACACAGGTGGAGAAGAGGTCTGATAGGTTACAGTTTAAAGAAAGCAGAAGTCTCATTGCTAGTTTCCTCAGAAGGATTCAGCTACACACCATCTTTACATAGTAACATCTTATCAACTGTTTTTTCAGTTAGAGAAAGTCCAGGTTACACATCCCTTGGAAACTTATTCTATAAATTTTCTAGCAGTGAAAAATAATAGGCCAAGGTTATGCATGGCAGCACTGTTTGGAATACCAAAAGATCAGTAAATATTGGCGTTTATTGCCATGTGGATTGGTGAAGTGAGCTGGTGCTGTTCTTTGTGTTTTGTCTAAATCTCCTTCTGAGCCATCGCACAAAGCCCAGCAGAACGTATGAAGCAGAGGTGCGGTGTGACATGTCTGCTCCTGTTACTGGACACAAGTTCCTGTGCTCGATGCCCAGTGAGGCCAAGCAAAGTGGAATGTCAGAGGTTGGAGCAGAGAAATGTGTATTGCAGGGCCACACAAGGAGATGGGTGGCTTGTGCCCAACAAAAGTCCATAGTCCCCAAAGGCTTTCAGTGAAGCATTTTGAAAGTCCAGGTGAGGGGGTCGAGTTTGGTTGTTGCAAACTTCTTGGCGCAGGAAAATCCTTTGTCCACGAAGGTGTCACGGTGTTCCTGTAAACCTCCAACAAAGAAATGTTGTCTGTTCTGCAACTTTTATCTCTAGATGGATGAAAAGTGTTATCCCCTTAAGGGTTAGAGCCTTGAGAATGAGCTATGCTGCCTATTTCAGGCTAGAGGCAACATTCTTAACTCAAAGCGAAGGCAATAGAACACAGAGGTTAAAGTAACAAAACATCCACTGTGGAATGAAATTCGTTCTTCCCTATGATGACACTCCTTACAACGTGTCTGATCGCCGTGCAGCTGGGACAGTGTGTGCCCGAACGTCCAACTTCCTTCCCACCAGTGTGGCTGTGATAGGACCAGAGGCCTGAATGGGGAGGTAAGTAGGGATGCCTTAGTCTTCTGTTACCTCCCAGCCAAGGAGCTCTTAATCTGAGGGGATTAGGGAGCCCAGGGAGCCTGTGGCCTCCCTGAAAGCACGTATAAAATGTGTTTGTGCACAGCCTTTTCTTCATATAAGATTAAATGCTCTGGGTGCAGCCTCTCCAGAATATTTTATCAACATTTCTTGTCTTTAGTTATTCTTGTGAATTGTACCAGGACACACAGCTACAGTAATTTCAACACATATTAATTGTTAACTCTACCGAATAAAAGTAAGCTTTCGAGGATTGGGGGAGACCGGTCGTTGAAAAGGTGTAAAAACATTGTGTGAAGTACATCGAATTGAGAGCATTCGAGCCTGCACTATGAGTGTTACCAAATATTTTAATAAATAGTAGTTTGTTTCCCACTTGTGAGCTGCTAGTTTAAGTCTTTTGTTTGTTTCTCTTTTAGTTTCTTTTTCTACATAAGAAAACCGAACTTATCAAGTCTGTCTGTCTGAACAGGATCACAGGAGAAAAATTTCAGGGCTGGTCCCAAGTATATTTTTAGATGGCAGAGCCTGTTTCTGTGGTAAATTGTAAATATTTCATAGACATGATTTTAGATGGCTTTGTGCTCTTCAAAAACTATCCCTCCAAGCTAATGTGCTTGTACTTAATGCACTAATGCATAAAAATATTTATGCTTCCGTGGCAAGTGTGGCCAGTTGCTTAAAAACAAAACACATAAAACAGTAGGAAACTGAAGGATTTGTTTTTTTGATTTTTGTTTTTTTTAATGGACTAAACTTGCCACTTGCTGTTCAATCTGTAGAAATGCCCAGTGTATATAGTCTGAACCTTGTCTACTGAGAGCGAGAGTATCTAGGATATCAAGGTAAGTTAGACTCACATGTCTTTCTAATTATACTCTATTTACACTGAGTTATGTAGTTATATTTTTACTCTGTCCCCAGAATGCCAAATCTCTGGTTGCAAAAAATAAGAAATTTGCAAATTATTTAAAATTGTCGGTGATTTAGAATACAATATAAGGCCATCCCTTGCTTTCTGTATATCCAGATTATCCAGGAATAAAATGCCTTTAGGCACCCAGAGCAGAAATGCTCCTTGGCTCTCTCACTCTTGGTCAGGACCGAAGCCCAGGGCGCCCTGAGCTGCTGCTGCCAGCACGGATGCCCGGCTGCTCAGCACCGCGGGGGCTTTGCCTGCTGCCCACTCGGCCTCCTTTATTTTATATGGCATTGGACACATGGCAGAAAAAGAGAAATCTCTAAATTGGCAGAAGCCACCACGTATGCTAAAACGGTGCTTTTTAATTTTGCTTTGGGTTGTTTGTTTTTCATGTAGCTATCCCTGACAGAACAGGCCCAAAAGAGTTTTGAGACTAAAATGTACCTTTTCTTCCACTGACAGACCGTAGTAGCCGAACTAATAAACTCATCCGTCTTTTCTATGAGTCTGACATAAATTCTGACTTGCCTTGGGCAACTAACTGATTTCCAGGCTGACTTAAGCCCAGCAAGTGCTCAAGAAATGTTCTAGTGACTAGAGAAGAAAACAGTGTTCCGCCAGGGTTTCATTAATTGTGCTTCGTGTGTGTTCTCTTTTTAATCCTTACATAAAGATCCATTCTCATCCACAGAATAAACCTACCTGTTGCTTGATTCCGAAATGCATTGGCTAGGATTTACGACAAGCTAGTTTTATAACACCACATGCACAGTTACTGTTGTTGTGTTTTAATACAAGCAGTGCACATTCTAGTTCAAATTTACCCTACTTTAGGGAAATAATTCCCTTGTGGTCCCGTGGTTAGGACTCATGCTTTCACTGCCAAGGGCGCTGGGGGAGTAAGACCCCAGAGTATAGCCATGTTGCAGGGCCCAAAAAACCCCCCAAAATAACCAAACACATTTCCCTTTCATCCCTGTCAAGGTGTGTGATGTTTATTTGTATAATTTCCCCAACCTTTAAATATCTTTTTTCAAATCTACATTTACACACAAATAACGTAGATTCATTCTCAGTTCTGTTAAATAAATACTTCCTGTTTCTTTGCAACTTGCTGTTCTCACGTAACAGTAAGACTTTGAATTACCACCATTTCCTTTTTATTTTTTCTTTTGGTTTTTCCATTGCTGTATAATAACAGTGCCAAAAAGCTTTCCAGAATCAGGTAACTCTGTTGTAAGCATATCCAGGTTCATATTTTATTACTATCCCTCACTTATTATGCTGATCACTATGTAAATAATTGTGTCTAATTTTTTGTGTATAAATTTTATTTAAAGTTAATAAAGCCCAGTCACAAAGCATTTTTTGTGGTGCCTTTACACAGTCTAGTCTTGTTTCAAATTCCTTACAACTTTCAGGTAAAAACTTGACTGAAAAATTTAGGTTAAACTTTAGGCTGTATCTGGTGCACCTAATTCTGTTATTAAACTTGGTGGTGATGGGCGTTCCCTGGTGGCCTAAGGGTTAGGATTCCGGGCTTTCACTGTGGTGACTGGGTTCTACCCCTGGTTGGGATCCCAAAAGCCATGCAGCGCGGCTAAAAATAAAATTTTTGCGGTGATAACCAGTTTTCAGATGAATTAAATCAAAATATCCAGCACATTAATGATAAAACACAGTATTACAAGTGAGTTCCTAACATGGGGCTTTTGCAGACGTAGGACCAGTGGCTGCTGCTCTGTGTCTGAGAATAAGGAGCCTCCCCTCCCACAAGAAAGAGGCATCTTCTAACTGACACCATGAAGGGGTGACAGGGGCTGTGGCTCAGCAGGGATGAGGGGAGAGAACAAAGTCAGCCAGTAAACGTGCCCCTGAAACTGACCCCTTCCCCGCTCAGTCCTGTTACAGACGCTCACGGGCAGGACAACCTCAGCTGACATGGGCCCCGAACTGGCTTTTAAAGCTTCAGACCCTTGTTGCTTCGTCTTCCCAAACAATCCCCAAACTGTAAGGGATTTTCTAACTTTAGGACAATGCCTGTAAATTAGTAAATGTTCTCCCAAATATTGGAGAGATTTTTTATTTAGTTTGATTACATGTCTTTTAGAAAAAATTTTATGGCCAATATCCTCTTTTTTCTTTGCTGCCATCCCCAACACAGCTTTTAAATCTGTTCACAAATAATTCACAGGAAACTGAGGCTGGCATTGAAAACGTTATGTTGTGCACATTTGGGGGCTTGTGCGTTTTCATTGTAGGTTTTACAATACATTGACTTTGGTCACCGGGTTCCTGAGAGGTTGGGCCCAGGCCTGAAGGCAGCTCCCACACCCCAGCCCTGGATGCATCATACTTTGAGATGCGCCCCATGTGGCTCAGCCTCTGTGACCTGGGGAAAATTCTACTACACAGAACAGTATTTCTAGGAAGGCTTGCTCTTGCTGTTATTTTAAACAAAACGTTTCTCTGAGGCTTGTTTTGGCCCCTCTGGGTTCACGCATCATAATGGTCAGTTCAAGTGCTCTGAGAGGGAAGAGGATCCTCACTCCAGAACGTGCTGGTAAATTCATACCCTCCCAGACATAGCCACTGGTGAAGTTCTTCCAGGCAAACATGAAAGCAAAATAACATTTTAGAAAACAAAATCCGGCTCCAAAAATTTTTTTACAGCCTGTTAAAATCCAAGGTTTGACTTTCAATAACTATTGTAGAAGCAGATTTTATTTTTTTCTTGAATACAACCACATAAACTGAGAGGGTGGGACACTGCTACATAGAGTTGATTTCTTTTACTCTTACTTTATAGAACTGTTTTATTATGTCACGGATTTTGGCCACTCTCCCTGTGCTCTCAAGAATTTGTTGGCACAGGAACAATCTCTGCTTTGCACATGTTCACATGAAGCCCATATCTGAGGAGACACTTTTTTTTTATATATACAGCAGGTTCTTCTTTGTTACGTATTTTATACATATAAGTATATATATATGTCAATCCCAATCTCCCAGTTCATCCCACCACCCTCTCCCCAATCCCGCTTTCCCCCTTGGTGTCCATACATATTTTCTTACATCTATGTCTCTATTTCTGCCTTCCAAACTGGTTCATCTGTACCATTTTTCTAGATTGCACATATATGCATTAATGTACAATATTTGTTTTTCTCTTTCTGGCTTACTTCATTCTGTATGACAGTTTCTAGATCCATCCACATATCTACAAATGACCCAATTTCGTTCCTTTTTATGGCTGAGTAATATTCCATTGTATATATGTACCACACCTTCTTCATTCATCTGTCGATGGGCATTTAGTTTGCTTCCATGACCTGGCTATTGTCAATAGTGCTGCCTTGAACTTTGGGGGGCATGCTGAGGAGACGCCTTTTGAAAACACCTCCTCTATAGCATGGAGAAAACTCAGAATTTATATTTTCAAGAGTTCAGTAACTGAGCATAGAAATTATATTTTCATCATGTGTTACTGACCCCTGATCCTTGAAACGTGGCAGAACTGAAGTAGCTTCATGGAGGTCATCTCCTCTTATTTCAAGAGCCTGTTTAGAAGGTGTCTGACTCTGTATCAGTAAACCCCAGTGTGGTCTTTCTATTAATCCTCTGGCTCCCTCACTGAAAAGTCTTAGTGCAGCTCACTCATATATATGAGTTAATTTTCATGGTGAAAACCTTGAGACTTGCGGGGGCCCTGTGCTCGGGGTATCATTGAGAACAGTAGCTGGAGCTGTCCCATCATTGTGAGCTTCCAGCACCTGGACTGCCACCCAGGCTGGGCACTATGGGTTCTCCTCCTGGCCCAAGTGGGCGTTCTTGTTGCATCCCAAATCCCTCTCACATTGTCTCTCCCACTCCCACCCATCACAAGTTAGTTTCTCTGAAGGCAGAGGTTAGGATGGATCTGGACAAGCAGGACTGTGTATTAAATGTCAGCCTTTGTGGCAGGCAAGGAGGAAGCAGGATCAGGCAGACGGCAAACTTGGCCAGCCTGAGTGCAGTGGAGGACCAGCAGGTGAAAACCCACATGCGGCAGACGCTGGGGCTCCTCCAGCCACCACGATCCACCCGGACCTCCAGTCTGAGTGACACAGGCTCTAATTCGTACACCTTCCAGCTCTCAGTGTTCTGCTCATGTGTGATGCTAAAGAAGTGGCCAGTGATCAGCTGATCACCCTACCCTGAGTTTACCTACATCATTTGCCCGTCTGGGCGCTGAAAGAGCAGCCCGGGGTGGATGCGGCAGTGCGGCCGCCACAGCTGCCTCCATAACATCTGAACTGCCTGGTCCCACCACTCACGCTGGGCCAGCTTCCTCACCTCACCTCTTACCATCACCACTTCGCTTAACAAAATGAGGTCTCTATTTGAATTTCTTCTGGCGCTTCTCATAGGTCTGGAAGATTATACACTAACATTTATAAAGCACTTGGACAGCTTTGACCAAATTATGTTATTTTGCATGTTTGTTTACATTTAGTCCTTTTTCAGTCTGCCGTCTTGAAACCAAATGGCAACTACTAAATTTCCCAATCTCCAATGTTTGAAAATCTGAGTAAAAATTAGAAACCTCTCATTGTAAACACATAGAAGATTGAGTGTATGGGAATATGCGCACCCAAATTATGTACTTATTTAGTCCTGCTAATTGATTTTTTTGCAGGCTATGACTTAAACCAACTCACTGCCTGTACTTAAGTGAGAAACGATTAACAGCCTCCAGTCAGTGCCAGCACCCACACTCGGGGAAAGTCAGAAGTGCCCTTAGCTGTCCTGCACATCCGACCATCTGGAGGGGAGGAAACTGAGAGCAGGGAAGGAGAAGAAATGCCTGGAGGAAGCTTCCTCATCCCCACTCCAAACGGGGAGCACGGGGTGGGAGAGCAGTTTGGCATGCACTCCCCTCACTAAAACTGTGTGGTTCATGCTGGTGTTGAGAACTCACTTCGTGCTTCACTTGAGGGATTCGGTTGTGGAGGCTTCACTGTGACTGCAGATTGGGTCTTCTCTGCCCACCTCCCCCACACATTTCACTTTGCCCTCAAGTCTTCATTTTTACAGGCAAACAGTGTGTCTCAGTGGGCAAAGCTGAGCACTCAGTAGGCAAAGGCTTGACTCTCAGATGAAATATATATTCATATTATTATATTAACTGATTTATATTTATTAATTTACTTTATTACAACTATATAAACATAATATATAAATAATATAAAGTATAGCAATACTATAATAATATTTATATTCCAATAATATATGTTAAAATTTGTAATGTATAGGCTAATTAATTAGTGACATCACTGGCAAGAAGACTCATGCAGACGAAATAAATCAGAAGAGCCCAGAACTTTGAAGATCTTCGAGGGAACGCCTTGCCCATGATGTAAATGGAGAGAAGTATATGGAAGGTGTTGGCTGGGGCTGCCTGCACTGCTCCTTTTGACCCCTGTTACTGGGTCAAGAGTGAACCAGGGCACCCCAGGTGTGTGGGCAAAGCAGG
Organism: Delphinapterus leucas; assembly: GCF_059928025.1. Classification (NCBI taxonomy): domain Eukaryota; kingdom Metazoa; phylum Chordata; class Mammalia; order Artiodactyla; family Monodontidae; genus Delphinapterus; species Delphinapterus leucas. The sequence continues at coordinate 1,492,571 of NW_028322276.1, forward strand.
AGCCCAGAGGCCAGGGCAAATCCACCCTGGCCAAGTGCCTTCCTTCTTTCACCACATCGCAGTGCCCCAGTCCGCGTGCGCCTCAGCTCCACATTAACACTCTTGTGAGCAAATGTTGTCACTTCTCCTACACAATGAAGTGTACATGGTGCAGGAGAAATGGCACCTACCACATGGTGACACACATCTTAAAGCTGGGGAGAAGGAGAGGGAGAAAGAGAAAAAGAGAGAGAGAGAGAGAAACACCAGTTTTATACTATAATATAAAATATAGGAAAATACAAATTGATGTTACAACCGTTTATAACAGCATAGTCTTTATTTTCATCTATGCCTGCACTATATATTTTAGTAGTCATCTAAGTAATCTGGTTCTAAAATCATAACGTAGGCTTTAAATTTTGAAATAATACAGTTTTCTACGTTACCAAAAATGTACCTTAGAAGCCAGTATTTAAATCCTCCAGTGTCTTCTTAGCCAAAGCAGAACTTTTTAGCATCTTCAGAGACCCGGTCAGAATGTGCCCCGGAGGTTAGGGGGAGTTTCCTGGATCACAGTCAGCCCTTCCCCTGTTGCCAATCAGCGCGGGTGTTTATTGGAACTGGTTCCGAGAGAGCTGTGTGAGTGGCTCTGGCACCTACACAGGCAGGAGCACTTTGTCACCATCAACATCTTTGGCAGGTGCAGCTGCAGCTTGTAAGCAGTCTTAGATCCCGGCCACCAAGCAGGCCAAGCCGCCCCGCTGTCCCTCTTACACCGCTGGTAACCCTCACCGGAATCACAGTGTACTGGACCCTCTTGTACCCTCCTACCCTTCCACACTCAGAGCCACGACCAGTCTCCTGGTTCTGGTTCTGGATTGGGGAGGAAGAAGGTACAGGCCCAGCCCGGGGGAAGTCCGCAGGGGGGACCCCATCTGCTCACACAGCCTGTGGACTCGTCATGGAGGTTCGGGTGCACCGTGATGGCTGGAGGAGCCTCAGCGCCTGCCATGTGCGGGTTCTCACCTGCTGAACAAAAACTCAGAATCCCTCCGGGTGCAGGTGTGCCCAAGAGGAAGGTGAGACTCAGATGGGACAAAGGTGGAGGAGAGAGTTTTCTATGTTCCACAGCACAGACAAAACGCTTTGTCAGCTGGAAATATTGATGGCTCAGCACCGGCCCCACCAAGTGGAGGGACTGGTGGATGTCCTGAGCCGGGGTTTCTCAGGGAAATGCGAGGAGATGGTCGGAGGAGGGGAGATGCCTGTGAGAGCCTGGGACCTGACGTACACCCATATGAACTCAGCGCAGGAGGTGCGGGTTATAAATAGGATTTTCCCCAAGTCCGAGCAGCTGCTTTCCCTGGGCCTGATGTTGACTCTTTATTATAATAGTGAGATACATGCAGAACAAGAGACCAAGACCTGCAGCCGAGTGTCCTCTAAACCCTTCATTCTCCATCTGGCATAAGCTCGCTGATACCGAGCTGTCTCCCACTGAGTTCCAGGCCTGTTCCAGACACTGAGGTGTAGCAGTGGGTGATGAAAAAGGAGGGAGTCCCCATTCTCATGCAGGCGACAGACTTGTGGGGGAGACAGAAAAAAATAAAATGGACACAACGTCCAATGGTGATATGTATCTTGGAGAGAAATAGTCAGGAAGGAAGGTTGAGCAAATTTCTGAGTGTGTTCAGTGAGCAACAATTGAGAGGGCAGAGTGTTCCAGGCTGAGAGATCAGCAAGTGCAAAGGCCCTGAGGCCACAGTGGGCTGCATGTTGAGAGTCTTAGTTACTAGTGTGGATTCTTAGATTTCTCTTGAGTCTGCATTTTGCTTCTATTTGTATTCTTCGTTTCACTTTCTTAGCTCACTAACATAAAAGCCTCACCACCAATCTGTTGAATTCAGCATATTCTATTCCAGTGACTCAACGTGAAAACTTTGGTCACTTTGGGTCAACTCAGTGCATGTCTATTGAGTGGGCTCCCTGGGCCCAGCACTCTGTGAGGAGCTAGCAGGCTGTGGAATTCACTTGAGGGGTCTCCACCTTGATGACCCCAGTTCATGAACTTCCTCTGTGTCCTCAGTGTCCTTCCACTCCACCTCCTCCCATCTCGTCTGGGTCATGAGTTCTGATCATGACACTCTCCCACACTTTCATCTTCTATGTCCAGCTCCTTCCAGAGGTCTCTGCCCAAAGGTCCGCCAAGCTTCTCAAAGTCAGTGCAGCCGAAACTGAGTTATATTTTTTTTTCTTGGAAGTCCCTTTGCTAAGAAAGCCACTAAAGCGTCCCCCAAGCTCCAGGAATGGCTGTTGCCTCACCCCACCCCAGCAGCTTGCACCATGATCCCACTGCTGCAGGACTCCCCACAATCCTCTCTTTCTTTTCAATCCTGGGATGCACACCAAACTTTCCCTCCTCGCAAAGGCCCTTCATGTGACAGACAAATACACATGCATCACCACATGTGGTCATTGCTGGTAAAGAGCAACGGGATCCCAGACCAGAGGACAGACATGTCACCCTGAGCACGTAGAGCACAGGTCGCTGCGGCAGCAAAGCCCATATAGGGAGTGAGGAAGGCATGACGCTGCAGCCTCTCCCAACTCTTCCCCCAGTGCAACCTGTGTTCCCAAGCCACCATCTTGGTGGGCTGCCGTCCTTGTGTGGTGTTAGAGGCATGCCCATTTATTCCTTCATTCCCTTATTCATTCATCTTGTGTGTTTCCTGCTCAGTGCCACTTTGGCGAGAGGAGAACTCATCCTTGGAGACCCAGCTCAGATGTTGCCTCATCCATGAAGACATGCTGATGGCCACCCATTCTTGCTGCCTTGGGCCCCTTGTGCAACACCCCAAGGCTGTGATCATGCTTTGATTACCTCTCCAGCCTGTGAACTCTGAGGACACTGGACGAGACTCAGAGAGGAGCTCGTAAATGTGTGGTGATGGCTAAATGACTGAACAGTGAAAGGATTAAACACAGGCCATGTGTAAGTCAAGTTCACTGAAGGTCAGTTTCCTCCTCCGCCTCCTCCCTCATTCCAGGACCAGGAGCCTAAGGGGCCTTATTTCACCCTCACCTCCTCTGTCACTTCAGTAGTCTGGAGGTCTGTTATCTTTCATTTCAATTTGTTTACACTTTGAAGACATTTCATGGCTGTACCTCTCAGTATTGAGAACCTTAAAGGCAGGAGCCCTTCTGTGGTGCCTGAGCCAGGAGAAGACATTATGGGAGCACATGGTGTTGAGGAGGACGTGGCCCGGTGTCTGGGCCCCTGGGCAGTGGGAAGTGGGGAAGCGGAAACAGAGGAAGTTTTCACCCCTCCCCCACCAGGACACATTCCTCCCTCTTTGCCTGTAACCAACCTGATTATGATTACCTGGGGTCCATTGTTTCTCCTTGGTAGATTTGCCGGCCACCAGACCTCAGTTCTAAGCTTTCTGCATGGCCTACATCAAGTCAATAGTGCCTTTGGAGCCTCTGTTCCTAACTCTAAGTAAATCTGACAGTTATGCTGGCTGAGGTGGAGCCTGGATGAGTTCCTGGCATCTCACTGTAAGATGCTCAGCTCTTGCTGTCCCCTGTCACTGCTGTCCCCGAAACCCCTGCTTGCAAAGTGGTGGTGGAATGTTTTCATAGAGGAATGAAAGAGTGAGTAGGAGAAGGGTGGGTGGTGTCAGGGCTGCACTGAAATACAGGGGACAGGACTTTGCTATTGGCTGGTCCTGACCTTTTGCAACTGGCCACAGCCTCTGAGTGTGCACGGTCTCCTGGGAAATCAAAAGTCTCAGCCTAAGCGTTTGGTCCACAGAGGGCTGAAGGGTGTGACAGAAGCAGCCCAGTAACAGGAGCCTGGGGAACTCAGAGCTCAGAGAACACTGGGGAGCGCAGCCTGGTGGCAGTGTTCCCCCGTGGATGCCATCATAAACGGCCACACCAGTCTGAGGACACGTGAGTTGTACTTGGTTGGGAGACTGTGGGTTCTGGGGGATTAGGCTTTTGCCACCTCTGTCTCCTTCTGTCTCTCTCTCCATTTGCCACCGCTCCCCCACTCCCTGCACAGGTGCTCTCTTCTTTGGCTGCCAGCATGAGGCACCCATTCGTGGAGTCCTTGTCAGGGTGGATGGTTTGTGGGGTTGTGAGAAAAGACAACAGAACTTCGCTCGTGTCCGCTGAGCCTCGTGGCTGCTGTAGGATGGTGGAGCAAGTTGCGGATCTGCAGAAAAACTTGACGTAATACCATGGACCTCTGTGCATAAAGTGGTTATGATGGAATGTATATATTCTGTATCTTTCACATTTAAAAAAATGATAGAAAGTGTCTGTGTACGTGTGTATATCTTAATGGTCTAGAATGGCAAATTCGTACTTACTTGCTTACTTACTTTTTTTGGCTGTGTTGGGTCTTCGTTGCTATGCGCGGGCCTTCTCTAGTTTCGGCAAGCGGGGGCTACTCTTTATTGTGGTGCACGGATTTCTCATTGCGGTGGCTTCTCTTGTTGCAGAGCATGGGCTCTACTCTTGGAGGCTTCAGTAGTTGTGGCTTGCGGATTCTAGAGTGCAGGCTCAGTAATTGTGGTGCATGGGCTTAGGTGCTCAGCACCATGTGGGATCTTCCCGGACCAGCGCTCGAACATGTGTCCCCTGCATTGGCAGGTGGATTCTTAACAACTGCTCCACCAGGGAAGCCCTAGAACGGCAAAATCTTAAGTGAAACAGACGAATGAACCACAGGCTAAAACATGAGCCTCGACAACATGACCCTAAGTGTGAGAAGCCAGACAGAGAAGGCCAGAATTGTGTAATTCCAATTACTTGAAATATACAGAACTGGCAAATCGATAGACAAAAAGCACACAGTGGGTTGCTGAGGTCTAGTGGGGAAGAGGGGGAAGGGGAAGTTGTATAATGAAGTCTGGATTTCTTTCTGAGATGATGGAATGTTCTCGATTAGTACTGATGACGGTTGTAGAACTTTCTATGTCGTCTCTAAATCACTGAGTGTACACTTATGAAAGGGTGAATTTTATGATATGTGTATCTATATCACTTTAGAAATCATCATGAGTAAATGTGATTTTTATAAGAGAACGTCAAAAACACATATGATCCTGAGCTGTTTGTTTATTGGTTGGTTCTCACTCTCACTCTACTAAGCTCCGTAGACACGAGGAAAGACTTCACGTTACACTGACTCAAGCCCACGCAGAAGTGCTTTCTGGTGGCAAAAAAGAAGGTTGTGATGTGAGGAAGCTGGAGGTTCCGGACAGGGAGAGGGGCAGCCCACATGACTGCCTAGCACAACATATTTGGATTTCCTACATTCGGCTCTGAGTGCAAAGGATGAAAAATGAGGAAGTTGTCAGTCGTTGAAAAAGCACTGACCCTTGGGGTCTGTTGCTACACAGATTTGCGTCAGGCTTTCCAGGTTGCATGCTCCAGGGGACGGGGCAGGACCTCGTGATTAGGCGGAGGACTTCCCTGACTCCCAGGCATATATAGAAAATTCTGTATTCTGGAAACCCTCTTTCAACATCTTCAAATACTCTGGGGATAAAAAACTGTAGTCAGTGTTCTTAAAATTAACTGCAAACAATGGTAATAATTACACTAGTGTTGAATAACAAAAACAATGGTAATTTTCATTACGAAAATCTCAGGATTTCTTATTTCATTAATGCCTACATTGTGGTGAGTCTACTGTGAGTCTTACAGTGAAAGAAAAAAATAAAAACTTATCAATCCAATGCATATTTTTTGCGTTCCCCGTACAGCTGCCAAGCCATCTGGTCGACCTTGCTGCAGGAGCCACCAGGTGAAACTCCACTGCTGCTAGCCTCAGCGACAAGAATCCCCCTCTAGCAAGGGCAGAGGCGAACAGCCTCCGCCCTAACCCCTGCGGTCGACCCAGGGGCCATCCGTCGCGTTGCTCGGTCCAGGGTGCCTGCCCGCGGGTCCAGAGACCGATCCCAGGATCCAGAGAGAGAGAGCTTATTCCGTGGGGGAGCCTCAGACAACCGCTTTCAACCAGGATTGTGTCCGGGCTCAAGGCTCCTCCAGACCACCAGCGGATGGCCCAGGCCACACCCCGTTTCCCACACGTTTGTTAGGGGCTCCGACCACCGAGACCCAGGTGGGACGGCCGCCACTCCTGGAGCGTCCTCCTCGCTCGCCCCCGACACTCCGCGTCGTCCCCCGCAGTGAGGGGACCTGCGTGTGCTGTCAACACACAAGAGCTGCGCCGGGGCGAAAAGGAGACAGGACGCCGGGCGCTGCCAGTGTAGACGAAGCCTGAATGCAGGGGAATCCCATCTACGGAGATCTGTGACCGCTTCCTGTAGAACGTTCAGAAACGAAAGTGGCCCCCGGAGAGCAGCCCCAGTGTCGCGACGGCACCTGTATGGACCCGGGCTCCAAAGGCGGCGAGGACGCACCACCGGATGGCCTGTGGGTCGGGGCGTCATCGTCCCGTGGGCAGGAGGAAGGGAAGGCCCGCGGTCGCCCTCCCAGTGCCTCCTCGTTTCGCCATCCGGCCCAGGCTCCACTCCGGCGAGAGACATAAAGAATTTGTGACTAAGTTCAGGATACAGCGCGGAGACCAGGGAAGGCCAAGCGCCCTCTGAGTACATCCGTGTCGTTCCCCAGCTCCCGATGACTTGGAAAAACAGAAAGTACGACCACTAATATACTGCTGAATTATTTTTGCTACTATTTCACTGAGAATTTTTGCATCTATATCAGTAATACTTCACAGTTTTATTTTTTTTTTTGTAGTGTTCTAATCTAGGTTTGGTATCAGGATAATGCTGGACTCATCAAATGAGTTTGGGAATGTACATCAAAGTATTTGAGAAAAGTTTGACATGGATTTCTTTTAATTCGATTTAAATGTTTGGTTGAATTTGAAGCGCCGGTTCCAGGAAACCGCTGTGATGACTATTTTGGCAGTGAAGGATCCAATCTGAACCCTCTTGGCCTATTTCTGCAAAAGGCCCGAGTCTCAGCTGCGACAGATTCTCTGGATTTCTTGGCACATGGACTGACCCGCACCCTCCCGTCCTGTCAGATCCTCCTTTGTACACACGCCTCCACTCACTGGAAGTGTTCTTTGGCCTCGTCCAGAAAACGAACACACAAAAAGAAGCACACAAACAGGCTGAAATGATATGTTGGTATTTATTGGAAAGAAACATCCTCCTCTCACACATCTGAGGGCAGGAAGCGAAGGCAGGTTCTCGGCCGGCCGGAGGGGGACGGGGTGAACCGAGGTCGGTCAGCGCCCCCCTGCCCCCGCTTCTCTCCCAGGTCACGTGGGCCCCCCTCCCCCGCCTCTCTCTGCGCCCCCCCCCCCCCCCCCCGGCCCTGGTTCTGATATTTCACTCGGGAAACTTCTCTAGGCCGGCCGAGATGGATGCCAGCTTGCTGTCCTGCCGTTTCATGTCCATCTCTATCGGCCATGCCCAAAAGGCACGGGAAATCATGGACAGGAGATAGCGCACCCAGAATTGTGGTGTGTGCGCGCGCGCGCGCGCGCGCGCGCGTGTGTGTGTGTGTGTGTGTGTGTGTGTGTGTGTGTTTTGGTGGGGTTTCTGTTTGCGTGTGTGTTTCCTTTTGGTTTGGCTTTGTTTTTTTTTCTCTTCGATAAACTCGCCCCATTTGGGAGTCGGGTGGAACACGGTGGGTGTCTCCTGGCCTGCCGCCCTAACGAACCCCAAAGAAACTCATTTTGGGGTCTCAGCCAGCCAGGTCCCCTCTCTTGGAATTCTGGTTTCACAAATCCGTCTCGTGCCCATGGCATTCTCAGGCCCGGCCATCGACCCTAAGGACGGGGGAGGGAAGGTTTTGTCCCGGGGACACCTCCCTTCCTTGCCCGCCTCCTCGGGGTTCCGGACGCTTCGGTATGCTGACGTGCCGTGCCCTCAGCTCCACCCCGACCCCCACCCCAGCCCCCGCCCCCCCCCCCCCCGCTTTTGGGAACTCTGGGTACAGGGGTGGTGTTTTTCACAGCCAAACACACTCTCACCGTAAGACGCGGCCCTCGGGGGACTCCTTGCTATGAATGGACCCGAGGTGACGCGGGGAGTCGAAAGGCTGAGGTCCACGCAGAAACCTGCACGCGGACCTTGACGGTGGCGGTTTTATTCCTCACTGCCAAGAACTCTCTCGGAGGTGACCGAGGCATGTCTTTCAGGAGGTGAATGGACACATACATAGCCTGGGGACGAGCCATAGGTAACCTTCTTTCTCGGAAGAGAAAAACCATGGACGGGATGAACAGGTCAGCGGGGTGGTGGTGGGTGGATGGTGGATGAATAGGCGGAGGGCAGAGGACGTTTAAGGCAGGGAAACTCTCCAAAGGTAGGACCCTGATGGTACGAGAAGAAACGTTTTGCATAGGGCACTACCTGAGACTGGGTGAATCCAAGGGACCTACCTCTACGGGCCACCACGCCCTCCTCCCCACCATGAAAGCGCCCCAAACAAGCCTGCTCTTTTTACCCCAGTTGAAGACCCTTTCTAAAGCCAGAAGGCAAAAAATGACCATGAGAAATCTGACCAGCCGTCGCTTGGGACAACAGTGAGGCCAATGAATCCAGTGAAAAGTTGACAGAGGGGCCTGGGTCCCTTGGCTCGACGCCTTCACTGAGAAGCCGAAGCCTTTTACACAGGGATGAGCTTTTACACACCTAGGTTTCTTCGGCCAGTGCAACGTTCATGAAACACGCTAAAGGAAAATGATCGATCGATGTGTTTGCCGTCTGTCTGAGCGCACGCGATACGAAATAGAGACCGGGGGAGGGGGTGTGTGCTGATGTTCGGGGTCTAATGGGAGAAACCTTAGAGGGTTTTTGCCCTTAGGGTGCCTTGGTCTGGGGTTGACTTGTGTGCGCTGAGAACGAGGGCCGTTATTGAAGGCCCTGTGCAGATTTTGGACACCATGATCCATGGAACCCTGAAGTTTTGGAACCTAGAAATCTTCTGGTCTGCATTTGAGTTGGAAATCTTCTCCTTGACAGAGAGCAGCACACAGGAAGAGGAGGAGGAGGAGGAGGAGGAGGAGGAGGAGTGGGAGGCGGAGTGGGAGGACGAGGAGGAGGAGGAGGAGGAGGACGAGGACGGGGACGAGGTGGAGGAGGAGGACGAGGAGGAGGACGAGGAGGAGGAGGAGGAGGACGAGGAGGAAGACGAGGACGAGGAGGACGAGGATGGGGACGAGGTGGAGGAGGAGGACGAGGAGGAGGAGGACGAGGAGGAGGACGAGGACGGGGACGAGGTGGAGGAGGAGGACGAGGACGAGGAGGAGGACGAGGACGAGGAGGAAGACGAGGACGAGGAGGACGAGGACGGGGACGGGGTGGAGGAGGAGGACGAGGAGGACGAGGAGGACGAGGAGGGGAAATGGAGCTTCATGATGAGCAGATCAGTTTTTCGATGTCAGCAAGGCACCCGCCGCCCAGTTCTCTGGGTGAACTGTCTTGATCTTGCACATCTCTACCGCCTCCGAAATGTGAACACAGCCTGCGATGGCCTGACTGAGACTAAGGCCAGTGGGCTGGATGAGGTAGAACCTGAAACCAAAGGGAAGGAAAAAAAAAAAAAAAAAGAAAGAGAAAAAACAGAAAAACAAAAACGGAAACAAACGAACAAAAGACCCAAAAGCTAACAACGGGGGAGGGGAGGGGGAAGTGGTCTCTTTAAGAATACAAACGGGTGGAAGGGCTCCCTCACCCAAACACTAATTCGCCGTCTCCTTCGGGACCAACACGAATCTTAAAAGTCTTTCCCCACAGATAATAAAAAGCCTTAGCCATCGGAGGAAGTAAACGTCACCTATTCCAACGGTTCTTTATGACTAAGCAAGAGAGCGAATTTTCGATTGTACTACCTGCTTCGTGGCTGACTAAAAGTTTTTAAGTGAAAGCTATGAAATCTCTGGTCACGTCG